>NC_089397.1:2232121-2400030 GCF_003171515.1 Pyrenophora tritici-repentis | reverse complement strand
TAACCCTAACCCTAACCCTAACCCTAACCCTAACCCTAACCCTAACCCTAACCCTAACCCTAACCCTAACCCTACCACCACCCCTCCCCTCCTCAACTCTCCTAACTTCTAACTCTCCTCTAACTTCCCTCTTTCTTCTACTCTCCAATTCTACTCTCTATACCTCCTATTCTTATTTTCTTTACTTTCTACTTCTTCTCTCCTACCTTTTCATTTTAATTCCCTACTCTTCTTCTTCTATCCCTTCACTCTTTACTTTCTTTACTTCTTCTCTTTTACTCTATAAACTCTTCTTTTCTACTCTTCTACCCTTTCACTCTCTACTTTCCCTTTATTCTCTTTATTTCTTCTCTTCTCTTTTCTCCCCTCTTCTCTTTCACTTTCTCTCCTCCTCTCTTTCACTTCCTCTTTTTCTCTTTCTTCTCTTCTACTCTCTCTACTTCTCTTATCTCTCATCTCCTTTTTTTCTCTTTCCTTATCCTTTTTTTACCTCTTTCTCCTCTAATTTCCTTTTTTCTTTCTTCTCTTCTACTTCTATTTCTCCATCTCTATTACCCTTTCTATTATACTAACTAATACTATTCTTAATACCTCTACTCTCACTATTACCTCTATTCTTTTTCTTACTTACAATCTTATCTCTCTCTCTATTCTTCTTATCTTCTTCTCCCTCTCTTACCCCTCTATCTTTTCTTCTCCTAATTTTCTTCTCCTCTTCTCTACTTTATCTATACTTCATACCATCTTCTTTTATACTCTTCTTATTTCCTCTTCCTTAACTCTGTTCTTTTTTACTCTCCCCTACTCTTATATTTCTTCTCCCTTTTATCTTCTACTTATTAAACTTCTTCTCTCTACTCTTCTACCTATTTCTCTCTTTTCTTTTCTACTATTATCTTCTTTCTACTTTCTACCTATTACCTCTTCCTATTCTTTTCTCTACTGTCCCTTTCTTACTCTTCTTTATCTTCTTTACTCTACTTTCCTCTTTCTACCTTTTTCTCTTTTACCTTTCTTTCCTCTAATCTTTTTCTCTACTCTCTTCTCCTTAATTTATTCTTTATACATACTGCACTTCTACTCCTTCTCCTTACTCTCTAATCACTACTTTTCTATTCTTACTTTCTACTTTCTAACTCTCTTTTCTCTTCTTTCTACTTTTTACATTTCTCCCTTTGTCTTTATTTTCTTCTTCTTTTCTTACCGCTTTATAATACTTTTTTTATTTTTCTCTTCTATTTCTCCCTCCTTATCACCGTTACTCTTATTCTTATTATTCCCTTTACTCTTACACTCACTAATACTATTATTACTACCTTTACTCCTACTCGTACTCTTACTCTCTTTCTCTTTCCTCTTACTTTTACGCTTACTTCTACTCTTACCTTCTTCTTTCTCTTTTAATAATCTACTTTTCTTTCCTCTCTTTTCTCTTTATCCTTTCTTCTTCTAATATACCTCTTTCCTTATCTACTTCGTCTTAATTTCTAACTATCTTCTTTTATACTCTTCTTATTTATTTTCTCTTTTCGTTTACCTCCTTCTTTTCTTTCTATCCTCCTATACTTCTTCGATTCTCTTCTTCTTCTTTACTTCTCTCTACTTTTATATTTCTTCTTTCTTTTATCTTATACTTGTTAAACTTCTTCTCTCTACTCTACCCTCTCCTCTACCCTTTTTGTGATACCTTACAGCTTACTCTTACTCTCTCTCTCTTCTTTCTCTACTCTCTACTCTTACAATTTACCCTCTGCGCCCCCTTAATCTATCTTACCTTGATAAAACTCCTCTTCTTACTCTCTTTCTTTGCCTTTACCTCTATCTCTCTTGTATTTTCTTTCTCTACTATTATTTTGCGTCTACAACTCCGCGCCCTCTCTTATCTATCTACCTCTAAAATATAATATTCTCTTATATTCTTTTCTACTACTCTCGCTTTTGTATTATTATTACCGCAACGGGCGGCTTCTTGAAACTTAACCTCTTTTCCTCTGCCCTACCCTCTCCCTTCGCCCTTCCGCCTACTCTCAATCCCCTCTTTCTTGCTTTCTATTAAACTCTCTTGTATTTCCTCCTCCCTAAAATCCCTTACCCTCACTCTCTCCCTTACCCTCAATCTCTCCCCCTCAATCTCTCCCTTACCTCAATCTCTCCCTTACCCTCAATCTCTCCCTTACCCTCTCCCTCTACTACTACACCTCCCCTCTTTTCCTCTCTCAACTTCTTTTACTCCTCTAACTTCCCTTTCCTCTCTCTTGATCTACTTTACTTTCCCTATTTCCTCTTCTTTCTACCTCTTTCTCTCCTACTTACCTCACTCCCTACTCCTTCCTTTTTCTCTCCTTCTACTAACCCTTTCGAATTTTTACTTTTAACTCTACTCTCTAACCTTTCTCTTCCTACTCCTTACTCATTACCTCTTCTCACCCTTTTTCTCTTTCTTCTCCGACTTTCTTTACTCACTCTACTTCTCTTTTTCTACTACCTACTACTCCTCTTTACTTCCTTTCTATACTTCTTTCTTCTACTACTACCTACTTTACTCTCTCTTACCGCTTTCACTACTTCTACTTCTACTCTTACCCTTTTCTTTACTCTTGCTCTCTTTCTTGCTCTCTTTCTTCTTCACTTCTACTTCTCATTTTCCTTTTTCTCTCTCTTCCTTTCCTTTACTTCTGCTCTTACTCTTACTCTTTATTACTATTCTATTCTCTTATATCTATTTTCTTACTTTTCTATATTATATTAACTATCATCTCTCTCTTCTTCACTCTTTCTCTCTTCTTATATCTCTTCTCTTTTTTTCTCTTTTACTATCTCTTCTATCCTCTTCTATTATCCCTACTCCCTTACCCTTCTTACTCTCCCTAACCCTGTAACCTTTCTTTATTTCTCTACTTCTCTTCTTCTACTACCTACTACTTCTCTTTACTTACCTACTTTCTTTACTTTTCCTTCTGCGTTTTACTCTCTCTTACCGTTTTTATTACCTACTCCCTCTCTTCCTTTACCACTTCTACTCCTTCTTAACTTCCTACACTCTCTACTATCTACTCTTTACTCTACTCTTTACTCTACTCTTTACACGCTACTATCTACCCTTATAACACATACTCCTCTTCTTTATAATACCTTACTTATCTCTTCCTAACACTCCCCTTTCTCTTTATATCCTACTTACCTATGAAACCCTCTCTTCGCCCTACCTACTTGTGAAACCTCCTCTTCCCCTTACTACTTGTTTCGCCTCCTTGTCTGTCCTATCTGCCCCGTCTGACTTGCTGTACTGCGCCCCCGGAACTCACTCCACCGCCTGCGTTCCTATAACCTAATTAATCCTACAATAACTACTCTTACTCCACCCTTTTTGTAACACCTTACGGGTCCACCCACCACCCCCTCTACTCTCTCCTCTACTCTTACTCTACCCTCTTTGTGACACCTTACGGCTTACTCTTACTCTCCCTCTTCTTTTCCTACTTCTCCCTTTCTCCTCCTAAATACTTCTTAACCCTAAAAACGGGGTGTTACTACTTATACGCCCTATCTAACTTCTTTTAACTCCTTACTCTCTACTCTTACACCCTACCCTCTACTTCGCTCTACAACTCTGCGTCCTCTAAACCTACCTTATCTTATAAAAATTCTATTCTAACTCTCTTTCTAACCCTTTACCTCTACCTCTCTTGTATTTTCTTTCTCTACCCTCCTTTTGCGCCCCTAAATCCCCGCCCCCTCTTACCTATTTACCCCTAACATATAATCCTCTCTTATATTCTCTTCTACTACTCTCGCCTTTGCATCTTCCTTACCGCAACCGGCGGCCTTCTTTAAACTCTACCTCTTTTCCTCTTTTCCTCTGCCCTATGCTCTTGCTTTACGCTTCTGCCTACTCTGAAACCCCTCTTTCTTATTTTCTAGTAAACTCTCTTATATTTCCTCCTCTCTAAAACCCCCTATATATTATTTACTATCCACTTTATTATTCTTAATTCTTTTTACTTACTTTCTCTAGTTATCTTCTTATACTATAATACCTAACCCTCTTTACCCTCCCTGATCCTCTCTACCCTCCCTGATCCTCTCTACCCTCCCTGATCCTCTCTACCCTCCCTGATCCTCTCTACCCTCCCTGACCCTTCCTCTCCCTGACCCTTCCTCTCTCTACCCCTAACCCCTTTAACCGCGCCCTCCACTACTCTCTTACCTCCCTCTACCCTACCTCTTCCTCTATTAACCCCCCTATTAATACTCTGTTACACTATCAATTTGCGTCTCGTACTATCCAATACTGCCCCGAACAATTCCTCTCCTACCCCTTACATTTCTCCTGCCTAACTCCCTACTAAATACATAACGAATAACCCTTATACAAATCTACTCTAACACAATCTTAACTGCTTCTTTTGTATTTCTCCTCCCCGTCACTAACATCTCCCTATTTTGTCCTCGCTTTGCTTATCACCCGCCCTTCGCATATTCCCTATCTATTCCCCTACTATCCTAATTGCCTGTCTTACTACTCTACCTGCCTAAACTCCTGTTATCACTGCCGTATTAAACTCTACTACCCGCCTTGTCGCTCCTGCTCCTACTGCTCTACCCTCCTCTCTACTATATCTCCTCTTTATTACTGCTCTTTGCTGCTGTCTATCTCCTTGTCCGCTTGTCTACACACTAAAAATCTCTCCTCCTCTTCTTTATATCTCTCTTCGCCTCCTTGCCCCTCCAAATACTTTTCTAATACTCGCCTTCTATATCTTATTACCCACTCTTTCCCCTCTACATACTACCTAACGAATTGCTCTTCTACCTTATTTTGCCTGTAATCTAATCCTCCTTTATCTCCTTATGAATATTTTTATTCTTCTATTCATTTCTTACCTATCCCTCTCTTTATTCTGTAACCCTAACCCTTTCTTCCTTCTATACCCCTAACCCTGTCTTATCTACTATAAATCCTCTTCTCCCCTTTAACCCCGCCCCCTAACGCTTTCCTACCTCCCTCTACCTAAACGCTGCCCTAATAAACCCCCCGTGAATACTCCTTTATACTGTTAATTTGCATCTCTTACCTTCTAATACCGCCCCTAACAATTCCTTTCCTACTCTACCTCCCACCAAAAACGCCCCTAATAACCCTTAAACTGAATCGGCTCTAAAACAATCGTAATCGCTTCTTTTACACTTCCCCCCTCCCCTCACCAACATCTCCCTATATTTTCCTCGCTTCGCCCATTATCCGCCCCTTTGCATATTCCCTATCCATTCCCCTACCATCCTAATTCCCTACCTCACTACTCTACCTCCCTAAACTCCTGTTGCCGCTGCTGTATTCACCTCCGCCACCCGCCTTGTCGCTCCTGCTCCTGCTCCTGCTGCTCCAACCCTCCCTGCCCTCCTCATCTCTCCTCTCCACCACATCCATCCTTCCCCTCTCTCTCTTCTGTTCCTCTCTCTTCTTTCCTTTCCTCTTCATCTATTTCTATCTCTCCTTATTTTTAATCTAATTTACTCGCTTTTATCACTTAATCTATATAACATCTACTAAATACCCTAACTCGGAAACTTTTCCTATTGCCACTATATCTTCTCTCTTCTTCCCTTTACCTCGGCCTATACCCTTCTCTGCAATAACCTCTGTTGTTTATTGTTCTCCTCTATTATAAACGGCTGACTCTAATAAAACTCTCTTATTAACCTATTCGTTTCTGTACACCCTAACCCCTACTTGCTCTAAAACTGTCTTACGAATCCCTCTATTAAATTTACTTTAACTCTCTGTTCTACTAACCTCCTATCTATCCCTATGCTACTCTATTCTTGCTTCCCTATACTAATCCTAACAACCTTGCTATAAATACCCTCGAAACTAACAATCTTTTATATCTGCTGTCTAATCTCCTCCGTATCTATTATCTTCTTATTGCTTGTATACACACGTTATACCATTCGCTATACTAAACACAACCTAAATACTTCTTCAACTATCTCCTTTGCCTACTACCTCTTAGTTCTCTAATACTGTTGTATATTGTGTCGGCTCTGTCCTTCGCCTACCGCCGTCTATATACCGCATCGCATTATCTACTACCCTATATACCTCTATCACTATTCTGCGTCGGTAAACTTAAACTCTACCTACTGTATGCACGTCCAACACGGCCTGCCTCGTCTTACTACTGTTGCTTAAATACCCACTATGCATTATTGTACTGTACCTTAACTCTATCCTTATCCTTATTACTACTGCTGTTCTTGCTACTCTCTCTTTACTTGCTCTATATTTTTCTTTACTTCTCTTTCTATTTTCTTTACTTCTCCTTCTTTCTCTTTATCTTTTGCTTCTCATGTCCTTCTCTATAAACTTCCTTATCTTTCTCTCTCTTTCTTCTTCTACCTATCTTCTATTCCCTTTACTATACTCCTCTTAAATTATATCGGGTTTCTTTTATTCTTCTTTCTTTTCTAACATCTCTTTTTAATATTATTGAAACATAATCTCTTATATCTTTTTTATTTATATCTTCTTCTTATGACTCTACTTTTATATAAACTTAATCTTTTCTTCTATCTTCTTATTAATGTATTCCTAATAACTTGCTCTGTCTTCTACTACAATCCTAATCCTTAAATCCTACTTAATTCTATGCTTGATTTCTTTCTTAAACACTATCTAATATATACTACAAACTATACCTGTTTTACCTACCTCATCTATCGATTATGAATCTCACCAACTTTATACTCTCTCTTTTCGAATCTTTCTTTTCTTTGCTTTATACCTGCATACTTATTTTTAACATAAATAACTCTTCTTTAAACTTTTGCTCTTACTATACCCTTACTGTGCTTATTACTCTTACTACTGTTACTATCTTTGCCTCTATTATAATTACTCTTGCTTCTACCACGGCTACGGCTGCTATTCTTGTAACTTTTCCTTCTATCGCGACTATCACTCTTACTGTCTATTCAATTACGGTTACGGGTTCTACTATTGCAACTCCCGCTGTTCCTGCCGTCCTTGCTGCTTTTAACATGCTCGTTATTACTCCTACGGCTACTACTACACCTGTGTTTACTGCCGCTTCTACAAATATCGCCACTGCGGCCCCTACGCTTCCTATTCTTGCTATCCACTCCGTCCTTGCTGCTCTCGCCATTCCAGCTGCTCCTGCTGTCCTCGCTGCTCCTGCTCTCGCTAATTACGCTCCTACTATTTCCGCCCTTACTGCTCTTACTCCTGCAGCTTTTACTCTTAATGCGCCTACTCCTACGGTTACTGCTCTTATTGCTGCTACTCTTAATGCTCTAGCTCTCACTGCTATTGCTCTCGCTACTCTCGCTATTCTTGCTACTACTACTGTCCCTGCTGTCGCCAACCTCGCTTCTATCGCTATCCTTACTGCGACCACTCTCCCTGCTCCTATTATTTTCGCTGCTTGTAACACCCTCGTTGCTGCCGCCTTTAAAGCTCCTACCCTTGCTACTCCTGCTATTCTTACTGCTCCTGCTCCTACGGCTCTTACTTCTACGTCCTGCTCTTGCTACTCTTACTCCTACCGCTCTTACTCCTCCGCATTCCGCAATCCTCCCTATTACTGCTTCTGCTCTCGCCACTTCCTCTATCTCTACTATCCCCGTCCTTCTTGCTGCTCTCGCTTTCCCCGCTGTTCCCGCTGTCTCTACTGCTCTCTTCTGCCCCTTACCTCCTACGCCTCCTCCACCTGCGGTAACTGCGGTTTCGGCGGCCGCTACCGCTCCTCTTGTCGCTGCTCTTACTACCCTCGCTACTTTCGCTTTCCTTGCTGCTCTTAATATCTTCGCTATCAATCCTACGGCTTCTGTTCTCGCTGCTCCTGATACTCTTACTATCTCTACTGTCCTTACTTTGTCCCTTGTCCTTGTAACTTGCACTGCTCTTAATATTCTTATTACTACTCCTACTACCCCTGCACCTGTTGCCGCTTCTGCCCCTGCTATCCTTGCTGCTTATAATATCCTTACTTCTACCTCTTACCTCTTACAGCTTATATACACCTCCGGCTACTGCTATTGCTACTGCTACTCTCCTACTTTCGCTATCCTCGCTACTCTTACTGTCCTTACTATCCTCGCTGTTCTTACTATCCTCGCTGTCCTCATTATCCTCGCTGCTTCCGCTGTCCTTACAATCCTCGCTGTCCTCGTTGTCCTCGCTGCTTCCGCTGTCCTTACAATCCTCGCTGTCCTCGTTGTCCTCGCTGCTTCCGCTGTCCTTACAATCCTCGCTGTCCTCGTTGTCCTCGCTGCTTCCGCTGTCCTTTCTACCCTTACTGCCCTTACTATCCTCGCTGTTCCCGCTGTCCTTGCAATCGCTACAATTAACTTAATAGTTAATTCCCTTGCCGTTCGCCCCTTTCTTGCGCTGCCCTTGTTGCTCTTACTGTCCTCGCAATCATCGCAATCACCTTAATTACCTTAATTGCCTCTATCCTCGCGGCTACACATCCTGCTCTTACTGCTCTTGCTACTCTTACTTCTATCGCGCCTGCGGCTCCTGCTTTCCTACTCTCGCTATCCTCGCTTCTCTCACAGCTGATCCCGCTATCCCTACTATCCCCGCCGTCCTCGCTGCTCTCGCTGCTATCGATATCCTCGCTTCTGCTCCTCACTCCCCACCGCTCCTACTACGCCTGCGGCCGCTATAACTACTTCTGCCCCTGCTCTTGCTTTCCCTACTGCTCTCGCTGTCCCTGCTGTCCCCCCACTGCTCGCGCTACTCTCGCTGCTTCTCACTTCCTACCGCTGCTACGGCTTCTACAACTCCTTTCGCCGCTGCGGCTCCTGCTCTCGCTGTCCTTACCGTCGTCGCTGCTCTCGCTACTCGCTCTGTTCTCGTTACTCTCGCTATATGCGCGGCTCTCGATGCTCTCGCTGCCAACGCTACCTATCATGTCGCTGCTCTTATTTCTCTCGCCTCTCTCGCTCCCTACGCTCTCGCTACTTGCCATCTCGTTGCTCTCGCCTGCCTCGCCTGCCTCGCTCTCGCTACTTGCCATCTCGTTGCTCTCGCCTGCCTCGCCTGCCTCGCTCTCGTTGCTCTTGCCGCTCTTGCTGCTCTCGCTCTTGCTGCTCTCGCTATCGGAGCTACTCTCGCCGTCGTCACGACCCTCGCTTTTCCTCCCTGCTCAAGCTGCTATTACTGCTTTCGCTACCTGCCATCAAGTTGCCCTCGCTGTCCTCGCCATCCTCGCCATCCTCGCCATCCTCGCCGTCGTCGCTGCCCTCGCTATCGCCACTATCGCCACTGTTGCAGCTATTGCTCTCGCTACCAACGCTGCCTGCGCTCTTACTGCTCTCGCCGCTCTCGTTACCTTCTCTGCCCTCGTCTTTGTCGTTGCTCTCATTGCTCTCGCTGTTGCCGCTGCTTTCGCTACCTCTAATATCTTTACTACCCTCGCCTTCGTCACTACTCTCGCTGCTCTCGCCTTGATCACTGCTCTCGCTGCCCTCGCCTTCGTCGCTACTCTTACTGCTGCTACTATCGTCACTGTTGCTGCTATCTCTCTTGCTGCTAACCCTGCCTACGCTCTCGCTGATCTTGCTGCTCTTGCCTTTATCGCTGCTTACACTATCCGACCTACTCGAGCTGTTGGAGCTACCCTCGTCAACGTTACAACTCTCTATATTTCCTCTACTCGCCTATTAATCTTGTAATCCAACAAAACTCTCCTGCTAAGTTATTGCTCTCAACCGTCTCTAACAATCGCTTTTTTCCTAAAAACTCAAACAACGTCGGCCCTGCTCCTGAATTACTAACCCCGAACTCCTCTAACCGCGCCGTCCATCGGTTTCCTACCTCGCTCCGCCCTAATGCTATACTTAATAACCCGCCTATTAATACCCCTCTATACTGGCAATCCCCGTCTTGGACTCTCTGATATCGCCCAAAACTATTCCTTTCCCACCGATTGCATATCTCCTGCGCAGTGATCGGAATGGTCTGGTCTGACTTGGTCTTGGTCTGGTCTAGACCGCCAAGACTTGGTCTGGTCTGGCGATTTTTTGAGACCGTGGTCGGACCGGTCTAGATGATCGGACCGGTCCGGCTATAAATAGGTCCACGTGACTAGATCTTAGACTAATCTAGCCAGAAAATTTAGCACAATATGAGTCATTAAGATCAAGGTAAGTCTTCTACTTACATAGAACAATCAAGTCCTTAACAACCTACTTATATACTATTGTTATGGAGCCTTCAACACCAACCTCACCGTCCCCATCGAATATTATAAGACTAGATTTAACGTCTCTTACTCCATCTCCTATCCCCACGTCATCACCCACCCCTATACTATCACCCACTCCTATTCAATATCACGAATCTCCAGATGAGTTCGTGCAGGGCGGTATCACGTACGTGAAACGTGCAATAATTGCAAGGAAGGATTTCCGTCAAGGTACATCACACATCTGGAAGTACGGACTCCAATACATTCGAGATAGCGATAAGAAAGAGGTGTATTACTGCCATGAGTGCAGGGTTGGGAAGAGCAAGCAAGAGTTGTTTGTCATCAATGGCACTTCTAGGATCCGGAATCACCTGGAACAGAAGCACCAGATTGATCCCCAGAGTGGCATCAAGCGAAAGGGTTCTGTACGGAAGTCTATAATCGACCAGCAAAAGGATGGGGCTGCTTCCAGCATCTTTTTCTGGAAGGAGTCAGTAGAGAAGTTTAAAGAGCTTCTAATTCGTTGGATTGTGTACTGCCATATCGCCTTCTTTCAATTAGAGAACCAGTACTTTCGTGAACTACTCCTCTTTTTAAATCCGGCACTACTCAACCACCTCCCGAAGGCTGCGAAGACTATCCGAAGCTGGGTAATGAATGCATTCATATCGAAGAAGCAACAGCTTAGGGAGGACCTACACCATTCACGGAGTAGGATCTCTATCTCCTTTGATCTCTGGACTTCACCAAACCCTTACGCTATCCTAGGCGTCGTCGCTATGTGGATTGATACTACCGGCATGCGACGTGTTACCGCTTTAGGTATGCGACGTATATACGGCGAACATACTGGAGAGAATCTTGGATCGGTGGTCCTTGAATTGCTGGAAGAATACGACATTAGCGGAGATCAGATTGGATACTTTATGCTGGATAATGCCTCGGCAAATGATACCGCTGTTGAGTTTATACTCAAGGATCTCTGCCCATGGATGAAGTCAAAACAACGTCGTCATCGCCGGCTGCGTTGCTTGGGCCATGTCATCAACCTCTGTTGCCAGGCGTTCCTTATGGGGCGAAACTGTGAGAAGTATCTTGCGAAGCTGGAGAAGCATCATCAACGTGGCGACTATACGAAGGTGGAAGAGCTCTGGAAGAAGTTCGGATGTTTGGGTCGTCTTCACAACCTGGTGCGATACATCAGGCTTACTCCACAACGGCGTGAGGAGTTTGCTACAATTATTATCGGCGGAGATCTTTCGCAATTCGACGGGCTTGAGCTTATCCAGAACAACTCGACCCGCTGGAACTCATGGTTTTATTCGATTACACGTGCATTAAATGTTCGAGAACGTTTAGAGCTCTTCTCGGCTCGTCATGTACCTGGAAAGGGCTCCGTAGGGATCGCGAACTTTAAGCTTGATGGACAGCACTGGTTTGAGCTTGAAAAGATTGAACTCGCTCTCAAAGACTTCTATGCTGCAACTTTGCTTTCTGAAGGTAAGAAGACGTCACTTGCGGACTGGTTTTCAACTTTGGACTGCCTTCTCCGGGAGATAAGCGAGACGAAGGATCACTACCACGACATCCACACTGAGGACGATAACAACTTTACATGGAAGTACCTTCAAGGCTGCGCTGATGCTGCTTGGTTAAAGTGCGTTGAGTACTATAACAATCAGCAGCTGAATTGGCAAAATCGATTCCCTGAAGATACTGACCTTCCACCGGCATATTATGCGGCTCAAATCCTTGATCCATATCGCAAGTGGGGATGGTTCAGGCAAGAGTGGGTTCTTCATGGCGACGAAGAGAAGAAGAGGTGGTTTGAAAACGCACAATTAGCGGTGAAGCATCTCTGGGAGACAGAGTATAAGGGAAGGTACCCTGTCGAGATGCTGCCACCACCAGCCAGGAAGGAGAGAGATCCTGACCCAGCATTTGATCGCCAGCGGGAACATAAGCGCATTCGAATAGACGCTCCAGTTTCTACAACTGATTTGTATGAACAATACATCTCTACTGACCGGCTTCATAACGAAGAGGCAGGTTGCAATGAGGCTATTGCGTACTGGCTATCTCGCTACGACTCCCAACGAGATCTCGCTCGCTTCGCTCTAGACATGTTTGCGATCTCGCCTATGTCGGATGAATGCGAACGTCTTTTTAGTAGCGCGAAGCTTACTATCGTCGATCGCCGTGGTAGGCTGAAGGCAGATATTATAGAAGCGTGCGAGTGTCTCCGGGCCTGGTATGGAAAGCCCCAAGCTGAGGGGAACAGCGATATCGAGGATAGTGAGAACGAAGACGACTAGATTGACAGTCAGTAGTAAAACACATTTCCTCGGCTTCCTTCTTTGCTTCAGCCTCATTCTTGGCGGTCTTGTTGGTCGGACCGGTCTGGTCGGACCGGTCCTTATGTAAGCACCTGGTCTGGTCTGGTCTGTACCCTCAGACCAGACCAGACCAGACCATTCCGATCACTGCTCCTGCGGCACTCCACACCAAAAACAGCCCGAATAACGCTCAAACTTAATTGTCTCTTCCATCCTCTTAATCGACTCCTTGATCCGCTGGCTCTCCTGTCGCCAACATTGCCGTACGTCGTGTGCGCTCGATCCTTGCCCTACCGCCTCGCATAACCCACACCGGTTTATCCATTGCGCCAGCTGCCTACGCAGCCACTCGACGTCGGCGAACTCCTGCTGCCGCTGCTGTATCAATCTCTGTCGCGGGCCGCCTTGCTCTCGTTGCTGCTGATTAAACGCCTGCCGCGCCTCTTCTTGCTCCCTCTCCAATGTCTCCGCCTCTTCTTCGTTGCTGCTGCCGCCCTCGGCCACCTCCACCACCTCCATCTCCTCCACCTCCTCCACCTCCTCCACCTCCTCCATCTCTTCCATCTCCTCCTCCATCTCCTCCTCATCTCCTCCTCCATCTCCTCCTCCTCCATCTCCTCCTCCTCCATCTCCTCCCCGTCGGCTCTCATGCATACGTCACACCTCTCCTCTCCCTCCTCGCACCGAGCTCGCTCGGCCTCGCGCCTGTCTAAATACCCGTCCAACATTACCCGTCTACATGTCGCCGCCTCGTCTATGCCTTCGACGTATGCTCGCACCAACCGCTGCTCCGCCTCCCCCTGCTTGTCATCCGCCGCTCGCTGCTCGCCGTCCTGCACCATCATGATGGCCTCGCTCCGCTCCCCGTCTCGCCCGGCTCGCCCGCTCTCCTGCGCGTAATCCAACACGCTAAACGGCCAATCCATGTGGACAATGCACCGGATATCGGGCACGTCCACTCCCATGCCCAACGCGCTGGTTGCCACAATCACCCGCTGCTTGCCGCCCATGAACTCCTCCAACATGCTTGCCTTGCCAACCGCGTGGTGATGATACGCATGGCACTTGAGCTTCTCGGCTAACCCCTTGACCTTTGGCACTGAGTTGCCGTACACTACAATCTTGCCGCTCTTATACTTTCGGACCTTCTGCTGTACCATCGCCAACACCGTTGCCTCTACCTCCTGTCTCTTCCTCTCCTTCTCTACCCTTACCACCCGGTACGCTATGTTGCTCCGTGCTGTTGGTGCCCTAAACATTCTTACCTGCCCACGCTCAAAATGCATTCGCCGGAATAACTCGTCCTCCTCGCTGGGTGGCAACGTTGCTGTTAACATGACCATCTGCGTCTCTACAGCCACTAGCTTACCTAGCTGCTGCATCTGCTTGCGGAACGTGTACTGCCGGTTTAACACGATATGGCACTCGTCGATAATAATCCGATCTAGCTGCCGCGTCGCTCGTAGCCGGTTTAAAAACGTTGCAAATTCCTCTCCAACTGCCGACTCGGGCGTCACTAACACCACCGCTGCTGCGTCTGGCGGACGCCGACTCTGCCACTCTACGCACGATATCCCTAGCTTCTTGCACCGCTGTGCCATGTCGCCACGCAACGCGATCAACGGCACTACCACCACCGTCGTGCCGCCCTGCTCTGCCCACGCCGGCAACATGAACAACAAGCTCTTGCCTGCCCCGTCGGCATCACCGCTACTACGGGACTCTCGCCTGCTGTGATGGCTTTGATCGCTGCCTCCTGCACCCCCCGGAACTTGGCCTCCTCGCCCATCATGCGCTTCAGCTGCGCTCTCGCGTCCATCTTCCTCAGCCGCTGCCACCGATCCACCCTTGCCTCGTCTGCCTCGCTCTCAAACGGCGCTCTCTTCCGCTTGCTGCTTCTTCTCTGGTCGTCCAAGCCTGCCTGGAAGCCCAAAAATCTATGCCAATCCGTGCTCGATGCCCGGAACTGCTGCCGCCTATCCGCCACGGCCCCTGACTGCTCCATGATCCCTCGCGCGTATACCAGTCCCGCCACGTGCGACGTATGGCCCGCCTGCTCGTCGGCAATCGAATCTCCTGCCTGCTCCTCAGCCCACTCCTTATTCTCCTCGCCCTCATCTGCCTGGAACGCTGTCGATCCACGCAAAAACCGCCGGCTGATGCCAATCGCCATCTCCCGGTACCCGGCAAACGTCCACTCCTGGCCCATCGCGATCCGGCTCTCGCGCTTCAACGCCTCCCGCAGCCGATCGGTCGTCCACTTGCGGCCGCTGGGGTCTGCTGGCCACATATGCGACGAAACTGCCTCCTTCTCCCACACCAACGCCTCGAGCCGCTGCTGGAACGGCAACACCAGCCACATATACCACACTACCAGCTCGCCCACCTCGCGCGGCAAATATCGATGGATAATCTTGACGTCGCCGCTGACTTTGTATCCCTTGTGGTACCGTGTCACAAACACCACCATGCCGTCCTCGATGAATATATTGCGATGCCCCCTTGCACTGTGTTGCTATGCCGTACGCTCAGTAGCTCTGGCCCTCGCGCTGGCTGCCCACCCGTTATATGCATTAACACCGCCAGCTTCTCGCGAAATTCTACCACCCGGTCCATGTATCGCTCTATTGCCTGTCGGTCTACCCCTGACTGCGTCCCGGGCTTCATGAACCGACTCCGGATGCTGGCGCTCTCGCCTACCCGCTCAAATAACCACCTCTCGCCGTTGACGGGCATGTTTGTGCGATGATCCTTCAAAAAGTTCCATCCTGGCCGCTCGTCGGTTGGGTTGTCACGTATGCTCTCCCATGGCACTGCCGGCACCGGCGCTGCCTTGCTGCTAAACATTAACTCCTCTGTTAATAATCGCCGGCTCTCGCTAGCCAGCCCATGTACCATGCCGCGGAACTGCGCCATGCTAAAATGCAGCTCTTTGTACAGCAGCTCGTCGCCGTTCGTCCACTCTACATGCCCGCGGGTTGTAGTGTTGTAATGGATCTTCAATCCATACGTCCGCAAATCCAACATCCACTGCATGGGGCTATGGCTGCCGCGCACCATGAACCGGTCCATCATCTTCTGCACTAACTGCAAACACCCCTTGGGACGCCGTCGCTGGCTTGGCCCGCTCTCGTACGCGCTGTCATCTAAGTCGTCGTCTGTCTCATCGCCGCTATCCTCCTCGGGCCCTGACATTTCTAGTCCCTTCTGCACGACCATAAACCGAGCGATCTTGATCACCGCCGATAATATCGGCGGGTACTGCTCCGGCCCCTTCCATCCGTCCTCCTTGACGCCCAGCACCGCCAACGCGCACACCAGCGGGCTGTCATACTCTCTACGGGTGATGCGGTGGTTAAGTAATGCAATGCAAAACTCCAAACACGCTTTCTGTATCTTAGACAACTTCTTAGGCTCGGGGCCTTCTCCCTGACCTGGCTCTTCCTCAGCTACCTCTATCGCCTCGTCTATGTCGTCCATCATCTCCTCGTCCAGCTCTTCTCTCTCTTCGTCCATATCCTCGGCTTCATCTTCTTCGTCTCCCTCTATGCTCCGCTTTGCCTGTTCGATTAACACCTCCCATGCCTCTCGCTGCCGGCGCGTAAACCGATACTTGGGGCTCTTCCACCCGTGCTCTTTCTGTGTGCGTGCAAAAAACATTAACATCTGCTGCCACGGTCGTGTGTGCTTGACAATGGCGTTCTTGTCCATATACGGCTGTAACGGCTGGAACCGGGTTTGGTGCATCTCTGTGCGAATTGCCTCCAACCGTATAAACACGCCAATCCGGTCAATAATGGATGCCTGGCTGAACCGCGCCAATCCATCCATGGCTGCCCAAATCGCTGCTTCCACCGGCTCGGCCTGCTGCTCCTGCCTGGCATCTGGCTCTGCCACGGGCTCCTCGATGCACGCTAACAAATCCGGCCTCTCCATGCCCACTAGGTACGGCAACCACTGCGTCCGCTCCAGCCATGGGTTCACCTCGTCGCGCTCGCCCTCCTGGATCGTCGTCTGCGCCCGCTTCTCGATGTCTGCCCACGCCTTGGCCATCTGCTCGCCCACTCGCGCCCATGCTGCTGCCCCGTCTACGGGCACGATTTCGGGGCCTTCTCCATCCTGGCTGGGTGCCTGGACCTCAAAGTACTGCGATCCATGCCGGCTGCTGAATAATCGCTGGCAATGGACCAGCCGGTACCCCTTATCCATATGTGCCTGCACGCTCTTCTGCCTGGTTCGACTTGGCCGCCCTCGCTTCTTCCCTGCTGACCATCCTTGATGGTCCTTACGCCAATGCTTTCGTATAGCCTCCTTACTTCTTGCTACATAATAGCAGCAGCTGGAGTCAAATTGGCATAACATCCCGTCTGTATACACTGGCAATTGCCGCACAGGCTTTGGAGCACCAGTCGGCACCTCGAGCTCACTAGGGTACTGGACTAACCCAGCCCAGCTGCGAACCTGCTGTCCAACTGCCTCAGCCTCCTTGTAACTAACCTTATGCTGCTTCTGTAGATGGCCCTCAATCTGATCTGGCCATACTGCATATCTGCACTCTCTGCATGCCGCTACGCTGTGCTCAGGCACATGCTCGAAATACTGGCACTCGATGCTAGGTTTAGACATGTTGAAATATCGACGCCTACCTGTTCTACTCGGCTTCTTATATACACGCGCTGTTGATCGCTCTCTCGGTGCTTACTCCGGCGGCGCGCGCGCGGCGGGGTGCCGAGCCTCGCGACCTCCTGACCCCCCAGACGCGTAACCCTAACCAAGAACACCAAACCCTAAGCTCCTGAACCACATAGTCTGCTGCGCTGTAAATTCGTCAGATTGTGCGTCTACGTATGCTGAGTTATATGTCTAAATTTGGAGTAATTTCGACTATAGACTAAAAATGGGATGTACTCCTGAAGTTTAATGGGATAAACCCCTGGTTCTAGTATATACCCGCCATACGCGTACTTCTCAGCACTAACAAAAAAATGGTATATTATAACGTACCATTGAGCGCCCTGGGTTAGAGCCAGTAGAACGAGATTCTTCAGACGCGTTCAATCTTCCAAAACAAAAACGCACAGACCAGTCCTTATCGATAAGATAACCAAAAACACCAACAATTGACTCTTTCGCTGTTTTCTAGTCTCCCAAATCGATTCCTATCCTAGAGATCTACTCGATAGATCAGTAAGATAGAGAAAAGAGAGTAAGAAGAGTATTATTATTATTATTATTATTATTCCATTAGAGTCCTTTTTCAGTCAGAGACTATGTAGGACTTTGGCCGAAGGCCGTTCTATCTTGGTTTTTCTAATTTACATGGTTTTCTGGTATGGTTCGCTAATATGGTTTTTGGCTTTTCTACAAAAGATAGCTTGTATCTGTTTGTTGCCAGGTGCTAAAGAGCAGTTTGATAAGTAGAAAGAGATGTATCAGCGGGCTCTTGTGGCAAAGGAGAGGGTTGTGGTTTTAGTTTTATACAGTGTCTCTCTGTAGGTCTTCTGGTGGCTGTCCTAGGTACCATTTTCTTGTTCCTATTCTGGTGCTAGTGATAAAAGCTAGGGTTGCTTCTATACCTATACTAGTGTGGAGTAGTAGTGGTAGTGTGACTGGGCGATGTTTGATTGTTTGTAGGAGCGTTTTTCGATGGTCTTTGTATAGATGACAGTACAGTAGTAGGTGTTCTGGCGTTTGGATGTTTTGGCAGGTGCAGCGATTAGAGTCTCGTTTCTTAAATCTCTTTAGGTAGGAGTTGAAGTATCCGTGTCCTAGCTTAAGAGAGTAGAAGGCGCTAGAGGTTACTCTTTTCGTGTTCTGTGGCATTTGGATGGTTTTGCTGATTTTAAGAGGGTATTTGGCTGAGTAGGTAGCTTTGTTTAGAGCGGTTGCTCTTGCTTTGTATTTCTCATACTCTTGGCGTTGTTCCGTTTGTTGTATCCTTTTGATTGTCGTGCCTAGGTAGGCAATGCTCTTTGTTGTTGATCTGGGGTCCTCTTTGGTTGCTTCTTTTGCTAGGTAGTCTGCTCTTTCGTTTCCAACTATATCTGTGTGTCCAGGTGCCCAGAGTAGGTGGATGTTTGCTTGTTTTCGTCGGATCGTATTTGCCGCTTTTAGACATCGGAGTTGCCAATGCTGTCCTGGGTTATCTGATAGGTTTTTAAGCCTGTAGATTGCTGCTTGGTTATCTGCGTAGACCTCAAATTCCTGGTCGGTTGTAGCGTTCTTTGCTGCGTATTCGAATGCTCGTGTGATCCCTTCTAGTTCGCCGTTGTAGACTAGCTGGTATTGTCCGATATTAACTGTTTCTGAGTAGATCTCTTGCTGAGTTGAGTTGTAGACTGCTATCCCAACTCCTATTCCTTTTCCTTCTTGTGTTTGCGAGGCGTCTGAGTATATTGTCGTGTAATTGTCTAGCCTTGTTTTAATGTAGGCTTGGTGCGCATTTGCCTCCTCTTCTTTGGATTTTTGAGAGACTGTTACGGTATAGTTTAGAGTATCCCATGGCCTAAACCGGTATGGGATAGTCTGCTCTGTGTCCCTTTTGTTGTTTTTAGGAATTGCGTTAGTAATAGTTTGTAGCTGTCTGTGCTGGTTTGGTTTCTTTGAGCGTTGGAGATTAGTTGATTGGATCCGAGTTATTGCCTTTGCAATTGGATGGGTGTTGGCTAGCAGGTTTGCTCTGCTTGCGTAGTTCCGGATAGTTGAGTTAAGCCTAATTGCTGGTGGTAGTAGGCTCGCTTCGAGGCTTGTAGGGACTGTTGGTGCTGTTCTAAACACTCCTAGAGTTTTTCGACAAGCCAGGTTGTGTAGTGACTGTAGTTTCTTTGTAGCGTAGGGTTGGTTTTGCCAGTATATTTGTGCTCCGTAGTCTGACACGCTAGTTACACATGCTAAGTATAGTTGTCTAATAGCGTGTGTTGATAGGCCGAGTTCAATGTTCGCTAGTCTTCCTAGCCTGTAGAAAGCTTGTCTGGCTTGGCTTACACGTATAGACACATGTGATTTGAATGATAGTCGGTTGTCTAGATAGATACCTAGCCACTTGACAGTATCTTTGTGTTCTATCCGGTCGTTGTTTGGGAGTATGAGGGATCTTTCTATCCTCTCCTTCTTAGCGGTGAAGTGGATTAGCTCTGTTTTGGATGTGTCGAAGATAATGTCTAGCTGCTCTCCCTTGGCAAAGAGTGTAGCTATCTCTTTTTGCAGTGCTCTTGTATTTTTCTTTAGAGAGGTTGATGACGTAGTGAGAGATAGGTCGTCGATATACGATAGTTGAAAGCTTTGTAAGGCTGGGAATAGGTCTCGGATATAGATAAGAAAGAAGATTGGTGATACTGGGCTGCCCTGTGGAATGCCTGCTGTAATCTTGCTAAATTCTTCAATCTTATTATCGAATGCCAGTCTTAGGGTCCTGTTGGAGAGAAAGGATTTCGCCCAGCAAATTAAGCTAATTGGGAGTCCAAGTTTCTTAAGTCGGTCTAGAAATCGGTTGTGTATGACGTGGTCAAAAGCTCCTTTGACGTCCACGAACACTGTGGAAGTAATTTGGCCTTGCTGTTTTTTGTGTTGAATCTGGTCTACTAGGAGGAGAGCGGCGTCTATTGCAGATTTCTTGTTTCTACCTCCAATTTGTGAGGAGTGTAGGAGGTTTGTGGTTTCTGCTAGACTAGCTAGTCTTTTGGCGATAATTCTCTCTAGTACCTTCCCTAGGCTGTTTAAGAGAGTAATTACTCTATAAGCTTTCGGGAGAGAGTAGTCTAGTTTGGATGGTTTTTTGAGAATTGCTCCTGTAGCTGCTTTCCAGCACCGAGGGTGGTATCCGTAATTAAACAAGATTGAGTAGGCGATGAAGAGGATCTCTGGGTTGAACTTAAATGCAGCGGTTATAATATCTTGAGTAATAGCGTCAGGCCCTGGTGTACTACTTTTAACTTTACTAGAACAGGCTTGTTCTAGTTCAGAAATTGATAGTTGCGGCCAGTCCCAAATGCTCTCTTGATAGTTTAGAAAGCTTGGTAGTTCTGCTGTTGGAGGAGGAGGGAAAAGTGCTTTTCTAAAGGCCTTGCACTTTCCTTTGAATGTTTTCTCTAGTATCTCTCCTTGGATAGGTGGAATCTTTTCGACCTTTTGATCCTTTGTGTATGCCATAGCTTTGTAGATAGACTGTGGGGTTTCTTGTTCTAGAAAGCTATTCCAATGTCTCTTCTTGGCATCCTTGATTGCTCTTGCGTAGGTGTTCCGCGCTATTAAGAAGTCTTTCTTGAATAGATATGCCTCTTGGATGGACAACTGTTGCAATTGTTGTGTGTAGACTCTTTGGCAGTGAGTAAGCTCTCTTCTTAGCTTAGTAAGCTCCTGGTTCCACCAGGGTTTTGGTTTAGGACCTAGTTTGACTTTTGGGATTGCTTTGTCAGCTGCTAGTTGGATAACTTGCGTAATTGCTTCCCCTATCTCCTCTAGTTTGCTTTGAAGCTCCTGGTCCTCTTCTAGAATTAGATTCTTGCAATCTTGTTTCCTAGTGTAAGGGTCTCACATAGGTCAGGTATTTGAAACTGTGTTATTATTATTATTATTATTATATTTCCATTAGAGTCCTGTATCAGTCGGTGACTATGTAGGACTTTGGCTAAGCCGTTCTATGTATGTTGTTCAATATGGAGTTTCTATAGGTCTTGTACAATTTGGAGGATAGTTGCGTAGTCCAATTTCCGAGCTAGTCTTCCATTGGCGCGGGTGCTAAAGAGCAGTGTGGTGAACAGAAAGAGATGTAACAGCGAGCTCTTTGCGAAAAGAAATATTGTTTGTAGTTTTATACAGTGTCTGTCTGTTGTTTTGTGTAGGCGTCTGTATATAGGGATCTACAAGAGAGAGAATAGATCTATACAGCTATTGCCTGGTCGATGTTTTGCTCGTGCGTGTGCTAGTGAAAGCAGGTGCTGGAGCGGTTCGGTATATGGGGTCGGTATATCGAGTCGGTTTAGGGCGTTCGGTAGAGAGGGTATTTGGTGTAGGCGTCTGTATATAGGGATCTACAAGAGAGATAGTAGATCTATACATCTAGTGCCTGGTCGGTGTTTTGCTCGTGCGTGTGCTAGTGAAAGCAGGTGCTAGAGCGGTTCGGTATATGGGGTCGGTATATCGAGTCGGTTTAGGTCGTTCGGTGGAGAGGGCTTTTGGTGTAGGCGTCTGTATATAGGGATCTACAAGAGAGATAATAGATCTATACATCTAGTGCCTGGTCGGTGTTTTGCTCGTGCGTGTGCTAGTGAAAGCAGGTGCTAGAGCGGTTCGGTATATGGGGTCGGTATATCGAGTCGGTTTAGGTCGTTCGGTGGAGAGGGCTTTTGGTGTAGGCGTCTGTATATAGGGATCTACAAGAGAGATAATAGATCTATACATCTAGTGCCTGGTCGGTGTTTTGCTCGTGAGTGTGCTGGTGACAGCAGGTGCTGGAGCGGTTCGGTATATGGGGTCGGTATATCGAGTTGGTTTAGGGCGTTCGGGTATAGGTAGCATCTAGATATATAGGCCTATTACTTTGCAGCAATAGAGATATATACCTAAGGAAGAGCCGTTGCTCTGTCGGTTTCGTAGAGGGTGCCTTCGATCGAACATCTAAAATCAGTTGGCGCACGGGCCATTTGCAGAGATTTCTCTCAACTAAGGCCAGGTAACAACTCTGTCAAAGTTGCAGCGGCCAGCGCGCCCGCCACAACGCCTGCACGCAAAAGCAGACGTTGGAAACTGATTCTAGGAAGGCATTTCAATGGAATTGAGATGAAAAAAGGGTAATCCAGGACCTTTTTGTCATCTCGAAAAGTTGGTGTTCGATGTTTGAAACTGTGTTGAATTACAAAGTAATTGCAGTGCAGAGCTTGTAAGAAGCTCTGCGCGGAATATATCTAAGTGGGGGTGTGCATGGGCCACCAAACAGGTGGCTCGTGCGCGAACATCAAAACAACGCTAAGGCATCTGGCAGGTGGCCTGTGCGGGGCAACGGCCCAAAACCATCACACGTCCCCCCCGAAAAGCGCTCAAAGTTCCGACTGAGGCGCAAACTTATTTGAGTACTTGCTATCTAGTAGCTGGAGCAGGGCTATAGCGAGCTGTCCGTCGTCATCGTAGTCATGAAATGTGGCGTGTGGTCCTGGTCGGCCAGGGTTGCGGCTGTGAAAGTCCTGGACTGACTCTTTACAGCTGCGCAGGTTATGGTAGGGCTGCCATGGCTCTGACTGATCGTCGCCCACCCATTCCACCTTGTATTGCAGCAATCCACGCTCACCTGTGTGAGGGTCGACGAGATTGCGTCGTATGCGAGAGTCTAGGACTTGGGAGACCACGTATTCTGTGACTCCATCGTTGCCAAGGTGGACTTCGGGGGGAGCGGCATCGCCTGGACGAGGTTGTCCGGGTAAGGCGTCGTCCTCGTACGGTTGTAGGAGCCATGGGTGGAAGGCTGGGAAGATAGCTTTAAGCTGAGGAGGGAGGTCTAGTTCGTAGGCCATGTTGTCAATGACCCGAGTGATCTGGTATGCACAGTCCGCAACAATCAATTAAGTGGGTCCTAGAAGGTTCAGATTGGATTGATTGATTACCGCTTTAAGCCTAGTAGTTACCTATAGGAGTTTAAGCCCTACCTAGATAGGTAAGTGGGTCTAGGAGAGTGACCGGATTGAATTGATTGTTGCGGAGTCTACTGGTATGGCCCTATATTCTTGTGGTCTAGTGACTTAACTGGTCTTTCGGTTTTAATGTGGCGGGCGTTCAGCATCACCCAGTCACCCACGTCGAACCGTGGTGCTGGGTATCGGTTCGCGTCTGCGAACTCTTTCATCTTGTCTTGAGCCCATAGGATTTGTTGTCGCAGGAAGGTGCGCGTTGTGTCAATGCGCTGGGCGAGGGCATCAGCGTTCCGTTGCTGTTGGGCGATAGTAGGGTGGTTGTTAAGGGGGCGCAGAAGGTGAGCGGGCTCCAGTCCAGATCGCGGTTGGCGTCCCTTTGTGGCGAGGAACGGAGATAACCCGGTAGCTGTGCTAATGGCCGAATTGGCTTCAAATTCTGCTAAAGGCAATAGCTGGGCCCAATCCGTCTGTAGGTAGTTAACGTACGCCCTTAGGTATTGTTTGAGATCGGCGTTTGCATTCTCGGTCTGACCGTCGGTTTCTGGGTGATGGGAGGTAGAGAGTTTAGGGTGCGTTCCCACCTGGGCACACAGGCGATTCCAGAAATGTGACGTGAATTGGCGGCCCCGATCTGATACAAGAGTCCTTGGGTATCCTTCCTCTTTCCAGATGTATTCCATAAACTTGTCAACGACTGTAGGCACCTCTAGGTTTTCCATTGCAATGAACTTCTTCATTTTTGATAGACGGTCAACCACGACCATGATGTGTTGGTAAGAGTGACCACACCAGGTTGACTTAGGCAGTGGGGTGATGAAGTCGATGGATATGTCATCCCAGTACTGAGTAGGGACAGGCAGCGGGTGAAGCAAACTATGTTTGGCGGTGCGGTTAACCTTAGAGCGTTTACAGGTTAGACAGTTGTTGGTAAAGCGCGCAATTGTGTTCGTCATGCCCTGCCAGTAGTACCACTGGCTTACTTGTTGGTACGTCGTCGTGCGACCTCCGTGGCCGCCCGGTAGGCTATTGTGGATGTGTGCGATAATCCTCGTACGGAGTTTCTCACTGAAGGGGACGACAAGACGCCCGTTGCCAATAAATAGCTTGCCGTCGTTGCTGGCTTCTAGGTCGGCTAGTTCCATCCGAATGCCTTCCGCTATGAGGTAATGTGGGATACGGCGGTCATTAGAAGCGAGGGCTGTCTTTACATCGCGTAGGCGTGGGTCGCTAAGGCAGAGTTCTAAGAGGACATCGTCGAGGGGCGATCGTCGGCTCCTTCGATGTCGTCATATGGGTCATGGGTGCCCTTTAGGGAGAAGCGGGCTAACCCTACCAACATTGTAGAGGTGGACAGTGAAGCGCCTTCGCCGCTCTCTTGCATCAGTGTAAGGACGGAGCCTAGGTCGCAAGGATTGTCGCCCAGGCATACTCCGGCGAGGCGTACAGCGGCATAGCTGCCGCCCCATCGGTTGGAACCTAGGATAGTCTGGCATTGGTGCTGGACCCGGTCGTCCGTGACTGAGTCTGGCAAGTCTCCTGTCCGGCGGGTAAGGCTGTCGGGTTTAGTACCCTGTTTACCAGGGCGGTATTGTATGCGAAAGTCGAATTCCTCTAGGAACTCAGCCCAGCGGGCTTGTCGACGATTGAGATTGCGTTTAGAGCGGAAGTATTCGAGCCCGCGATGGTCTGTTAGCACTTCTACCGCCTCAGGAACTCCTGCGAGTTCTGGCCTCCATTCCTCGAAGGCGCGGACTATAGCGAGGAGCTCCTTGTCGTATATCTCGTAATTACACTCTGTGGGCGACATCTTCTTTGAGAGATAGGCGACCGGCCGGACTGATCCGTCTGGCTGGACCTGGGAGAGCACTGCTGCGTACACATAGTCAGACGCGTCAGTTTCTACGATAGTCTTTAGGTCGGGGTCAAAGTGGGCGAGCACCACGTCGCTACAGAAGGCGACTTTCAGTGCGAGGAAGGAGCGCTCAGCTTCTTTAGTCATCTTGAATAGCTTAGGGTCGCCCTTAGTGAGATGCGTTAAAGGTTTTGCGATATCCGAGAAACCGCGTATAAATCGGCGGTAGAAGTTAGCAAAACCTAAAAAGGCTTGTACATCTTTTAGAGATTGCGGAAGCTTCCAGTCCTGAATGGCGCTGACTTTGTCTGGGTCCATTTTAATACCGTCGGCGGTGATGATAAGCCCGAGGAATTTAACCTCTGTCGTTATGAAGTCGGATTTAAGAATGTCCATAGGCAATCCGGCGTCTGCGAGCCGAGAGACTACCTGTACTAGGTGCTTCTCGTGTTGATCAAGAGTCTCACTAAAGATAATTACATCGTCTAAGTAAGCCATGCAGAACTCATCGAGATATTCGTGTAGGACGTCGTTAATGTATGCTTGGAAGGTTCCTGGGCTATTGCACATGCCGAAGGGCATAACAGTGTATTGGTACAGTCCGTAGGGCGTGATGAAGGCGGAGAGGTGTTTATGTTCTTCTTTGATGCGTATCTTATTGAATGCGGCGATCACATCTACCTTGGAGAAGTATCGCGATTTTGAGAGCTTAGCAAGCATGTCCCGGATTAGTGGTGGGGCATTTCGGTTCTTGACAGTGTGGGCGTTCAGACCGCGATAGTCGACGCATATGCGGATGCCTCCACCTGGCTTGCGCACAACAAGAAGGGGTGCGGCCCAGGCGGAAGTGCTGCGTTCGACGTGTCCTTTCTTGATCATGTCGTCCACATAGAGTTTCACCGCTCGGGCTTCATCTCGGGACATTGGGCGTAGACGCTGGAATGACGGCTTAGGCGGCTGGCCAGTATCGTCGAGCTTAAGTTCGATTTTGTGGTCAAGGTTACCCCGGAGCTCTGGGAGCTCGTCCGCTTCTTTAGGGTCAAAACCTTGGTACAAGGGATGAAGGACCTTAGGTAATCGCTTGAGGATTTCTTGTCTCGTCATGTGCGGACGTTCCATCTTGTCGCGGAACTTCTCGTAATCCTCTGGGAGCACTTTGGCTCCTGCAGCACGTAGGTGCTGAGTGTCCTCCCATTCCTTGTCGGATAGCTCGGCGATGCGGCCGATTTCATCGTAAGAGGTGATACAAATGTCCTGGTCGTGACAGACGGCTGCCGCGGCTACGCGGCTAGAGATGAAAGCTACATCAATTGGTGGGGGTGCTTTGGGGTGACGAGCAACCTTCCGGCAAGGGTCAGGGACCTGGGGGAGAGGTTGCTTGTGGTGCCGGCTGCTCTGAGTGTGACAGGGTCGGTGGTCGTGGATACAGTTAATTAGACAGTGCTCCGAGTCAAAACTTAGAGACATGTCTTTCCAGTTAACTCGGGGTTCATGGGTTTGGAACCAGGGCGTTCCTAGGATCATTTGGACACCAGAGAGTTTGGTGACATAGGCTAGGACATCTTCGGTGTGGGTGCCAAATGTGACAGTTACCCGGGCCATATGGGTAACGCCTGCCACTAGAGAGCCATCAGCGAGTTCTAGAGTAGCAGGCTGGGAGAGAGAGATAAGGTCGTATTTATGTGCGCGGGCATGAGAAGAATCAATGAAGAGAGAAGCACAACCAGTGTCACCCATGATTTCGACGTGTTGAGGAGAGGAGCGATGAGAAGAAATGATTCCTTTAAAGACTAATTGCTGGCCTACTAGAGGCTGATACTTATCACCGCGTATAGCGGCGGCAGCAATGGCCGAGACGGTGATCCGGGATCCAGTCTGGCTCTGTTGTTTTAGAGCCTTGACACGGTTCGCAATTGCCTGGAGTGTTGGATCCGGGTCGGACTCATCGTCAGAGCTGACTTCTACGGTAGGGGAAAGGGCTAGGGTCAAAGAATCGTCGACAAAGCGGTTAGGATGTAACTCCTCTTCTTCTTCGCTGTCTTCGACAGAAGGGGCAGGGGGAATTAGGGGATGTGCTGGTGGTTGTACTGGGGGTGGCTTCTCATGCCGGGGAGGTCCCTGGGGGCGACTGTCGCCAGGGACTAAGCATTTTCCGAAGGTTGGGGAGAGGTGGAGGTGACGCTAGCTGCGGCGCCCTTGACCTTAGGGCGGGCTGGCTCTCCGACGGGTACGCCATTGTTAGCAATAGCCTTCTCAAGAGCGTCCTGAACTTCGGGGTACGAGTCAAAAGAGGCGACCGGCTCCTTAGAGCAGTAACCTCCTGTAGCCTTAAAGGTGTGATTCTTCTTAAGACAGTTGAAACAACGATTTAAGTGACGGAGGACCTTGACCTGGATGTCAGAGCGGCCACGGGGGCCAGATCCCGAGCTGGATCCACCGTTCCGGGGTCCGTTAGAGGGAGTGGACTTATTGCCGCCTGCTCCGCCGCCCCCGCCACCTTCTAAACTCTGATTTCCTCTACGGTTGCCAGTTGTAGTGGCTCGTTGTGGGTTGGACTGTTCGAGGAGACGAAGGGTTTGACAGAAGTCAAGGTAGGTGAGGCTAGACTCTAAGACTTTCATGGCGGTCATGTCGCGCCACCATACAGGCAGCCGGTTGCGCATGAACTGGATCTTGAGGGTGTCGGGCCAACGAAGGGCCGAGGTGCCGACGTTAAAGCGGGCGATGTACTCACCCATAGACTCTGTGGGCTTCATAGTGGAATTCAAGCTCTCATACCAGGACTGAGCTTCGATGCTAGTGTTCAGCGACTTATAGACAGAGTCAAGGATAGACCAAGCCTCGTTACTGTGCGCGAACTCAGCTCCAGGTTCGAGGTACCCATGCTGGAGGCATCCGAAAGCCTTGTCCTTGGTCTTCTGGCGGATGTAGCTAAGCTTCTTGGTTTCTGAGGCGAACTCGTAGGGATAATCAGCAAACCAATCGGTGACGTCCATCTTCCACTTAAGATAGTCGGCGGAAGTGGTGCCATTACCGGAGAATGCCTCAGGTTCAGGTTTCTTTGGGCGGGGGTGGCGACGGTGATCGTACTCTTCGTCATCGGAGTATCGATTTTTCGTAGACTGAGTGCCGCGCTGACCTTGGCGAGAGAGGGCTGGTAGAGGACTGTTGGCATCGTCGCCTTCAGAGTCCGATGAGTCTGGGGGGAAGGGCCTGTGTGGCCGCGCCTGGCTGACCTAGAAACCTTGGCTGTAGCCTGTTTTAGCTTAGCCTGGAGTTTCTTCATATTCTCTAATGTGGCTCGGTGGGCGTCGTGCTCCTGTCGGTATTTGTCCTTGTAGGCCGATTTGCGGGCGGCGAGGTTCTCTGCCTGGTTCTGGGCCTGCTGGTAGTCTTCGTGAGCGCTTCCGCGCGCGTCGCGGAGCTCCTCGTTAGGCGTGCAACTGTAGCGACGGAAGACTGAAGTTGGTCCTGGCAGTTCTTAAGGACAGCCTGTGTGTCAGCGACGTCGCCCTTGTAACCCTCAAGGATATCTTGGGTTTCTTGATCCTTGCTGTGGAGGTTTTCGATGACCTTGTCTCTTGCGAGAAGCTGTTCGCCTAACTGATCGCTGTGTTTGCGCTCGTTGCCGAGGTCTCTCCACATATCGCGGATTTGATCATATAGTCTGTTCAACGCCTTAGACTGGTCATTATTCGTATGTCCGATAGGCGTAGTGTGGAGAGAA
The DNA here is from genome assembly GCF_003171515.1 of Pyrenophora tritici-repentis. NCBI lineage: Eukaryota > Fungi > Ascomycota > Dothideomycetes > Pleosporales > Pleosporaceae > Pyrenophora > Pyrenophora tritici-repentis. The sequence continues at coordinate 2,371,276 of NC_089397.1, read as the reverse complement.
TCTTTGCGTTGGGGGTTGCCTTGCGCATCGTTCTCCCAGAGGTCGAAGGTGGTCACGTTATCCTCGCGAGGAATGACGTAGGACGTAGAGGGCTGTCGCTCGAATTGCGCACGCTCGTAGGCGTGTTCAACTAGGGGTTCTAAGGACGCGGCAGGTCCAGGTGAGAGCCACGCTTCAGAAAAATAATCAGTGTCGACTTCGGCCTGAGACTGGCGCGAGTAGCGGCGTTGCTCGCTCATTAATGGGTAGCGTATGCCCAATGGGCTGCTCAAGTCGGCGCGATGGTCTATGAAGGCCACGCCCTTCTTGCGCGTAGTGATTGTGGTCGGAAGCTCGTCGTCAGAGTCGTCGGAAATGTCCAGTGGCTGCTGTACACTATCGGTGTGGCCGAGGGAGGGGTAGCGTCCTGGAATGCGTACGTCCCTGTCGAAGAGGTTGTTCTTGCCGTGTGCTCGGGGGAGGCCGCTGGCGCGACGCTCTAGGGTTTCTTTGGTCTGGGAGGTGGGCGCCGTCGCACGCGAAGGCTGTTCGGGGCTGAGTTCTCGTGGCTCTCGTCCATACGGGAGCGGTTCATGGTTGCGGCCGTCTCTCGCATGAAACGAGGGACGCCGAGGGCAGGATTTCGGTGTTCTGTAGTGCTGGGGCGAGTATCGCGCGATGTCTCCTCTGTGAGGAGTTCCACGATCTCGGGATGAGGGGAGTCACGAGCCCCCAGAGGGTTCATGACTTGTTCGACGGGGCGCTTCTCGTGAGGCGCACCGTTGGGCCAGTGTTCGGTGACTGCAATTACGTGTAAGGGTCTCACATAGGTCAGGTATTTGAAACTGTGTTGAATTACAAAGTAATTGCAGTGCAGAGCTTGTAAGAAGCTCTGCGCGGAATATATCTAAGTGGGGGTGTGCATGGGCCACCAAACAGGTGGCTCGTGCGCGAACATCAAAACAACGCTAAGGCATCTGGCAGGTGGCCTGTGCGGGGCAACGGCCCAAAACCATCACACCTAGGGTCGTTTATCTCGCTTATGTGCTGTAGCGTGATGTTGTTTTGAATAGCCTCGTTTAGGGTTTTTTGAAAAAGTGGCCAATCCGCCTTTTTTGTGTTAAACTTGCGTTGGTTTATTGGATTGTCTACTTGGTCGGTGTCTGATCGAATTGAGAAGAGTAGGCCGTAGTGGTCAGATCCAGTCTCTGTAGTGACTTGCCAGTCAATAGCTTTGTCAGCTAGGTCTGGGGTAACTAGGGATAGGTCTAAAACTGATTCTCTTGATAGGTGTGGCCTAAAGAAAGTGCCCGTTCCTGGTGTGTTTAGAAGGCTAAGGTTTTGGCTTTCTATCCATTCTACAAATGGGGGTGCTCCTGGGCTCGTCGATGTGCATAGTGGGTCCCACCACGAGTAAGAAGAGTAAAATAGCAAGGCTTTCACTACTTTCACACCGGTACGGCTAGAAGAACTAGGTATCCTTCTAGTGTAAAGTAGCAACAACAGAACAAAAATGCCGCCAGACAGCGACAATATCATAGTGCAGATCCCAGAGGCAAGCGGAAACAGCACTAATACCGCAATCTATCTCGAAAATGATATCCAAATGGGTATAGAAGAGGACCAGACACCAGCGACCCCAACCCAAACTCAACCTAACCCACCTGAACGACTAGTCCCAATCATGAACAAACGACCAGCCCTCTTCTCTCCTGTATACGACAGAACAGCAGAGATGTCAACAAGCAAGTCAAGCTGGCTTGATTCTTATCGATTGCAGATCACAGACAATATAGAGGCTCGTGCACAGTGGCACGTCCCAGAGAATGGTCTGTGATCTGCAATCGATAAGAATCAAGCCAGCTTGACTTGCTTGTTGACATCTCTGCAGAACAGGAAGAAATCCATTCCAAAAGAATGACTCTGACAAACCAACTGCAAAAGATCCAGAACAGGCAATCCAATGGGCTAGAAACCTGATCCTCCAAGCCTCTATTATGATCAACTCATATGAAGAGCAAAACAAGCTACTCGAACTACTAGACGTATTTAGAGACTACACGGAAAAAGGGAGAGTTACAAACCAGATCTCGGACAAACTATCTGCCAAGCTCGCCTTCCACTCAGCTACTCTAGCAAACGCTTCAGAAAAAGCAGCAAAGACATTAAAGAAGGCAACAGCCACAGTAGCTGGTCAAAACAACCAAACAGTAGCAGTAGCAACAACGACAACAAACACAAATGCTCCCCAATCATACGCAACAATTGCAGCTCAACCATCAAAGAACGCCACTTGGACGACTGTAGCCCCAAAGAAAAAGCCAACGCCTAAGAAACTAATTACGCACTACCAAATAGTTGCAACACTAGAGGAAAACCAAACCATCAACCCGCTCCAAGCACGAAACAAAATCAACGAGGCATTCCAAAAAGCTGGCATTGCAGGACCTGTTATCCAACTAGCAGCTCTTAGTAAGAGAAACAATCTCATACTTACTACTACAAGCGGATACTCTGGAGAATTCCTTCTCCAGCAATCCAACATCTGGATGGATCTCTTTAACATCAAACACGCTCAACCACTAGAATCTTGGACAAAAGTCATAGTCCACAACGTCCCTACAACCTTTGAAGGAGCAGACACGCTAGAAATCCTTCAAACTGAAATCCCTACATATAACAAAGGACTACAAATAGTTGGTAACTCCTACTGGCTTACAAAAGACTGGAAGAACAAGCAAAACAGCTCTATTGTTATTGCTTTTAAAACAGAAGCTGAAGCAAAGAAACTAGGAGCGAGGATCATCATCCTTGGAGAGAGCCTCCGTACTGAAAAGTATAGAAGTATTCCAGCTACTACCCAATGCGACAACTGCCAAGGCTTTGGCCATACAAAGCTTAAATGCCGGAACCAAACAGCATGCCAGCTATGTGCGGGGACCCACCCTACATCGCAGCATAAATGCTCCACCTGCACGACAAGTGGGAAGCCTTGTATCCATACACTCCCAAAATGCTCAAACTGCAAAGAACCTCACTTTGCTAATAGCAGAGACTGTGAAGTCCTCGCAGCTATAACAAACAAGGAGAACCAATATACAACAGAATGTTAGACAGCATTAAGATTCTCCAAGCGAATCTGAATAAGAGTATCCAGGCTACAGAGTCTACTCTTCAACTAGCTGTCGAACTAAGGGTTGATATAATTGCAGTCCAAGAGCCTTGGCTCACACCAACAAGAAACAACGACTACGCTGATACTAGGTCCACTAGCCACGCAGCATACCTCCAAATTCTCCCACAATCCGAACCAAAACTCCGCCCTAGAGTGCTATTCTATATCTCTAGAACGCTATTAGCAGAAACCCACCTACTAGAAGGTTTTACGTCAGATCCAGACGCTATAGCACTAGTAGTACAGAAAGGAAACCATAAGTTTAATATCTTCAACCTATACAACGAGAGAGGTATAGGAGATATAAAGACTATCCCAAGAGTTCTTCTAAACACAAACACAAGACTACCAGAGTCATCTATTCTACTCCTAGACGCAAATGAGCACCACCCGTGGTGGGACCCACTATGCACATCGACGAGCCCAGGAGCACCCCCATTTGTAGAATGGATAGAAAGCCAAAACCTTAGCCTTCTAAACACACCAGGAACGGGCACTTTCTTTAGGCCACACCTATCAAGAGAATCAGTTTTAGACCTATCCCTAGTTACCCCAGACCTAGCTGACAAAGCTATTGACTGGCAAGTCACTACAGAGACTGGATCTGACCACTACGGCCTACTCTTCTCAATTCGATCAGACACCGACCAAGTAGACAATCCAATAAACCAACGCAAGTTTAACACAAAAAAGGCGGATTGGCCACTTTTTCAAAAAACCCTAATGTTACGATTGCAAGGAGGAGGACAAGCAACAACGGCAGGACAACGTTGAAGGCGGGGCACAGCGGGTAAGCTTGTGCCGCGCAGTCACGTGACCTGCCCTCCAACCTTGGCATGACCGCCATGGAGGGCACGACCTCCACGGAGGGTGCGACCTCCATGGAGGGAAAGGCCACAATGGAGGGCACGCTTATTATATAACAGTAGGCAATGAGCCCTTACGGTTCATTGTGTTCAACTTCGAAATCTAAGGATTAGTACTTGATTCTCAACTCCCCGTATATTACATCGATCTACCAATCGTGCTATACAACCTCGTGTCCATCGCATCACTCCATCCCCGAGAACCAACCCAAGATCATCTTCGGACGACCTTCACACCTAAACGAGGCTATTCAAAACAACATCACGCTACAGCACATAAGCGAGATAAACGACCCTAGGAAACAAGATTGCAAGAATCTAATTCTAGAAGAGGACCAGGAGCTTCAAAGCAAACTAGAGGAGATAGGGGAAGCAATTACGCAAGTTATCCAACTAGCAGCTGACAAAGCAATCCCAAAAGTCAAACTAGGTCCTAAACCACATCGAACACCAACTTTTCGAGATGACAAAAAGGTCCTGGATTACCCTTTTTTCATCTCAATTCCATTGAAATGCCTTCCTAGAATCAGTTTCCAACGTCTGCTTTTGCGTGCAGGCGTTGTGGCGGGCGCGCTGGCCGCTGCAACTTTGACAGAGTTGTTACCTGGCCTTAGTTGAGAGAAATCTCTGCAAATGGCCCGTGCGCCAACTGATTTTAGATGTTCGATCGAAGGCACCCTCTACGAAACCGACAGAGCAACGGCTCTTCCTTAGGTATATATCTCTATTGCTGCAAAGTAATAGGCCTATATATCTAGATGCTACCTATACCCGAACGCCCTAAACCAACTCGATATACCGACCCCATATACCGAACCGCTCCAGCACCTGCTGTCACCAGCACACTCACGAGCAAAACACCGACCAGGCACTAGATGTATAGATCTATTATCTCTCTTGTAGATCCCTATATACAGACGCCTACACCAAAAGCCCTCTCCACCGAACGACCTAAACCGACTCGATATACCGACCCCATATACCGAACCGCTCTAGCACCTGCTTTCACTAGCACACGCACGAGCAAAACACCGACCAGGCACTAGATGTATAGATCTATTATCTCTCTTGTAGATCCCTATATACAGACGCCTACACCAAAAGCCCTCTCCACCGAACGACCTAAACCGACTCGATATACCGACCCCATATACCGAACCGCTCTAGCACCTGCTTTCACTAGCACACGCACGAGCAAAACACCGACCAGGCACTAGATGTATAGATCTACTATCTCTCTTGTAGATCCCTATATACAGACGCCTACACCAAATACCCTCTCTACCGAACGCCCTAAACCGACTCGATATACCGACCCCATATACCGAACCGCTCTAGCACCTGCTTTCACTAGCACACGCACGAGCAAAACATCGACTAGGCAATAGCTGTATAGGTCTATTATTGTTAGGTTATAATAGATTCCTGTATACAGACGCCTACACCAAAACGCCCAAAACATCGACTAGGTAATAGCTGTATAGATCTATTCTGTCTTGTAGATCCCTATATACAGACGCCTACACCAAATACCCTCTCTACCGAACGCCCTAAACCGACTCGATATACCGACCCCATATACCGAACCGCTCCAGCACCTGCTTTCACTAGCACACGCACGAGCAAAACATCGACCAGGCAATAGCTGTATAGATCTATTCTCTCTCTTGTAGATCCCTATATACAGACGCCTACACAAAACAACAGACAGACACTGTATAAAACTACAAACAATATTTCTTTTCGCAAAGAGCTCGCTGTTACATCTCTTTCTGTTCACCACACTGCTCTTTAGCACCCGCGCCAATGGAAGACTAGCTCGGAAATTGGACTACGCAACTGTAACGGGCTGAGCCCTAAGTCACATGACTAGGCTGCGAGCCTAGTCGCTTCCCCGGCAACGAGAGGGCCGTGCGCCAACCCAAACAAATAGACTCCGCAACAATCAATTCAATCCGGTCACTCTCCTAGACCCACTTACCTATCTAGGTAGGGCTTAAACTCCTATAGGTAACTACTAGGCTTAAAGCGGTAATCAATCAATCCAATCTGAACCTTCTAGGACCCACTTAATTGATTGTTGCGGACTGTGCAAACAAAGCGGGCTCGCCGCTCGCGTCTTACCTTCTTTCTTCATCTTGACTGTAAATAGCATCTGGACTAGGTAGCTGGAATACAGTTCCTACAGACCGTTCACATACAGTCAAGATCAAGAAGAACACGCAGAACACGCAGAACACGCAGAACACGCAGAACACGCAGAACACGCAGAACACGCAGCAACCAAGGCACCGTTATAATGAGCTCCCCCGGGGATACTAACATGACGACGAACGATTCGAACCAGCTGTTACAGTCGCTACTACAGAGACTTGAAGACATGAGCACTAGGATGGAGAGGCTGGAAGCATCATCGCACGAGCCACCTCAAACGCCTGGTCACAATACAGACGCCACCACTGATCCGACGCCAACCTCCGAGACTTCGAACACATCTGTGCCTATAATCCCAAAGCCGCGGCACAGCTTACCCCACCCGCCTACGTTTGGTGGAAACAAATCACAATGGCGAGGATGGAAGCTAGAGATGGAGGGCAAGATCGAAGAAGACGCGCAAGCTATTGGAAGCCTAAAAGCTCAGCTACGCTACGTCTACATGCGTCTTGATGGGGCAGCGAAAACCAACGTTACAACATACTACGAGATACAAGTTAAAGAAGAATCGCCAAACCCTTTCAAGCTGCTTGACCGCCTTGAACTCCTCTACGGCGAACGAAATCGGAAGGAGAAAGCCATTCAGAACCTCTACTCTATACGCCAGAAGGACGACGAGACGTTTATTTCCTTCTATCCACGGTTTGAGAAAGAGATGGCCAACGCTGACGCAGAAAGCTGGCCTGAGCATACGAAGATATCCTACTTACGAAATGCATTAAGTGGTAGGATAAAGGATAGGCTTGTTGGTACATCAGGGACAGAAACAAGCACATACGCAAGGTTCGCTCAGAAGTGTGTAGATCTTAGCAACGACATGGAGTTGTTCGGCCAATGGACGAAAACAACCCGTCGTTACGGTAGCCGAACTGCTGAAAATGCACCAACCTATGAACCACCAGCAAAATCGAATAATGCCACTCTCACAGCAGCTTCCCCTGAAGACATGATGGAATGGGAACCTACGCAGCCTACAACTACCCAAGTGAACGCTGTCGGCCTCCGCGGCAAGACCAACATGAATGGATATCCATCTAGGCGTCCTGAGGACCGAGAACTTATTGGAAAACGAGCAAAATGGGTCAACCAAGAGGAAATCGATGCTCGACGCCAGGAACGACGCTGTCTTCGATGCGGCCGCAACAATTGCCGAATAGCTACATGCCCGTTGGCAGCCGCTCTACGACCAACTCACGTTAGCGTCAAGACAGCAAAGAGTACTGTGGTCACCAAGGCAGCTGTAGAGGAGGAAGATCCAGAAGACTCCGAAGCAGAGCAATAGGAACACGCGGCAGCTCAGAAAGAATGGAAGGAGACTGGAAAGCAAAAGATGGATAGCGATCCCTTTGTAGTGGACGTTAGACTTAATGGAACTGACTTTGTCACTGGACTTGTTGACTCAGGTTGCCTTTGCTATTCCGCCATCAATGAACAACTCTTTCGATCTCTGAGACTGCCATCAATCAAGATAGCCCCGCGTCAGCTGGAGGAAGCAGCTGGGAAGAACGCAGAACCAAGTACTGTCCTAGATACAGTTACTTACGCCTCGATAGACATAGACGGCCACCAGCAGAAACGCGTCTTCTTCTACGTTGTACCTGGCCTGACTTACGACGTGATTCTGGGAAAGCCCTGGTTAGAGGATGCCGACGTCACAATTTCGGCCAAACAAGGCTGCCTGGATATCGGCGCATCAAACATCCGCGCATGGAACCACAAGAAAGCGTCATACAAGCCACCACCAATGAAGGCTACTCAGGTGATGGCTTCCGCATTCATGGCGGAGGTGAGAAGAAGCCGTAGGAAGAACAAAGGAGACGGTATTGCGCTCGACACTGGACTGTTCGCTGTTTCCATCGCCGACATTGAGAAAGCTTTGAAACCGCGCAAACGATCCGATCCGAAGACGAAGCTCCCACCCCAGTACCACCAATGGCTGAAGGCTTTCGACCATTTCCTAGCTGAGAAACTTCCCCCGCATCGTAAAGGCGTTGATCTCCACATTGAGATTGAAAAGGATCAAGACGGAAACGAGAAGACCATTCCATGGGGTCCGCTCTACGGCATGAGCCGAGAAGAGTTACTAGTGCTTAGGAAAACTCTCACCGAGCTGTTAGACAAGGATTTTATCCGCGCTAGTAACTCTCCCGCAGCCGCACCCGTCCTAATGGTTAAAAAGCCAGGAGGGGGCATCCGATTTTGCGTTGACTACCGAGGCTTGAACAACATCACCAGGAAGGACCGTTACCCTCTGCCTCTATTCACAGAAACACTGAGAAATGTGGCCAAAGCTAAATGGTTCACAAAACTTGACGTTATCGCAGCCTTCCACAAGATCCGTGTGGCCAAAGGAGAGGAATGGAAGACAGCTTTCCGAACAAGATACGGCCTATTCGAATGGCGGGTTGCTCCCTTCGGACTAACAGGAGCACCAGCCGCATTTCAACGCTACGTAAATGGTGTTCTGCAGGATTACCTTGACGACTTTGTTTCAGCCTACGTTGACGACATCTTGATCTTGTTGCCATTCAGGACTACCCTTCTTGGAATCGGCCCGATGCTTCTTGGCCGAATGTTCTACAACCTTCACTTTCACTCCTTTGCCGTCATGTGCTTACGCACATCTCATGTATATAACCTTGTGTATCTACTCCGTAGGACAATCAACGCAGTTCTCATATGCAGTTGTTGACGTCTTGTCTACTGCGATAGATCTACTCGTCAGGATCGCTTCAGGATCACAGAGAGAAGGTTGGAAAGGTTCTTCAACGCCTCATAGACGCTGGACTGCAGATTGATATCGACAAGTGCGAGTTCGAGACTAAACGAGTTAAATACCTCGGGTACATTGTGGAAGCAGAAGTGGGTATTCGAGTTGACCCTGAAAAGATTATCGCAATCCGCGAATGGGCTACACCAACGTCAGTTAAGGCTATCCGAGCATTTATTGGTTTTGCCAACTTCTACCGAGTTTTTATACCGAACTTCTCGGACATTGCTGAACCGCTCATCAACCTAACTAAGAAAGAGATGGTTTTTCATTGGGACGAGGCTTGCAATCAAGCATTTGAAACGATTAAGGAACTTCTCATTACAGCACCAATACTCGGCCATTTTGATCCAGAGAAGGACACCTTAGTAGAAGCCGACTCCTCAGGACATGCAACTGGCGGCCTATTGCTGCAGAAGGACAAGAACAACAACTGGCAACCCGTTGCTTACTACTCAAAGAAGCACTCACCAACAGAGGCCAATTATCCAATTCATGACAAGGAGCTTCTAGCTATTGTTCGTTGCTTAGAAGCATGGGCTCCTGAACTACGTATGGTTAGGAAGTTTACAGTTCTGACGGACCACAAGAACCTCCAATACTTCTACCGCGAACGACAGCTGTCTGAAAGACAAGTACGTTGGTCAGAGTTTCTCTCACGATTCGACTTCTCCCTGGAATGGAAACCTGGAAAGACTATGGAAAACCCGACGCCCTATCACGACGAGAACAAGACCTACCCGCCAACTATGACGATGAACGAATACGGTCTCGATTTATCCGTCTCTTCCAGAGCAAGCACTTGCGGAGTGTTCAAATCCAGTCTCTATCGTCTGAGGAGATTGACTTCACAAAAGAGATACGCATGTTTGAGGACCAGGAGATGCAGAATCTGTGGCACCGAAGCCGCCAAGAAGATAAGCTTTATCAGGAGCTTACTACACTAGTAGCAAATAAGGAGAGGAACCTCCCTACTAAGCTTCAGAAGGAGAAGTTAGTGAGTATAGCAGAATGCACCCTAGACGAGAGAGGCTTGTTACGATTTCGAGACCGGACATGGATCCCTCACTGCGAACCACTCCGCACGCGAATCATTCAAAATATTCACGACTCGCATATTACTGGCCACCCCGGACGAGATCTTACCTACTCAATCTTATCAAGGCAGTTCTTCTGGTCAGGTGCAGCAAGCGACGTGCGACGCTTTGTCCGTAACTGCGAGATTTGCGGAAGGAATACGATATGGAGAGAAACAAAGAAGGGCCTCCTTAAACCATTACCGATCCCAGAACGTATATGGGGGGAACTTTCAATCGATTTCATTACCGACTTGCCGCCATCTGGACGGGATAACGCAACGAACTGTATGGTGGTCACTGATCGGCTGACAAAGGGAATTGAACTCACAGTCCGCAACAATCAATTAAGTGGGTCCTAGAAGGTTCAGATTGGATTGATTGATTACCGCTTTAAGCCTAGTAGTTACCTATAGGAGTTTAAGCCCTACCTAGATAGGTAAGTGGGTCTAGGAGAGTGACCGGATTGAATTGATTGTTGCGGAGTCTACGTCTATGTCGTCCATCATCTCCTCGTCCAGCTCTTCTCTCTCCTCGTCCATATCCTCGGCTTCATCTTCTTCGTCTCCCTCTATGCTCCGCTTTGCCTGTTCGATTAACACCTCCCATGCCTCTCGCTGCCGCCGCGTGAACCGATACTTGGGGCTCTTCCACGCGTGCTCTTTCTGTGTGCGTGCAAAAAACATTAACATCTGCTGCCATGGTCGTGTGTGCTTGACAATGGCGTCCTTGTCCATATACGGCTGCAACGGCTGGAACCGGGTTTGGTGCATCTCTGTGCGAATTGCCTCCAACCGTATAAACACGCCAATCCGGTCAATAATCGATGCCTGGCTGAACCGCGCCAATCCATCCATAGCTGCCCAAATCGCTGCTTCCACCGGCTCGGCCTGCTGCTCCTGCCTGGCATCGGGCTCTGCCACGGGCTCCTCGATGCACGCTAACAAATCCGGCCTCTCCATGCCCACTAGGTACGGCAACCACTGCGTCCGCTCCAGCCATGGGTTCACCTCGTCGCGCTCGCCCTCTTGGATCGTCGTCTGCGCACGCCTCTCGATATCCTGCCATGCCTTGGCCATCTGCTCGCCCACTTGCGCCCATGCTGCTGCCCCGTCTACAGGCACGACGTCGGGGCCATCCTCGTCGGGCGGCTGCACCTGGAAATACTGCGATCCGTGCCGGCTCCCGAATAATCGCTGGCAATGGACTAGCCGGTACCCCTTCTCCATCTGCGCTTGCACGCTCTTCTGCTTAGTTTGACTTGGCCGTCCTCCCCTGCTGCTTGCTGACCATCCGTGATCTATACGCCAATGTTTTTTCAAGCTTTTGCTGGTACGGAATACCCGCTGACACTGGCCTGAACCTAGCTGGCACAACATCCCATCTACGTGTACTGGTAGCTGCCGTACGGGCTTTGGAACACCACTCGGCACCTCAAGCTCGCTGGGATACTGGACTAGCCCAGCCCAGCTGCGAATCTGCTGTCCAACTGCCTCTGCCTCCTTATGACTGACCTTATGCTGCCTCTGTAAATGGCCCTCGATCTGATCTGGCCACACTGCATATCTGCACTCTCTGCATGCTGCTATGCAGTACTCAGGTATATGCTCGAAATACTGGCACTCTTTACTAGGTTCGGACATATTGAAATAAAAGTAACAATACTTGATAATACCTACGCTGACCAACTCTACTTAGCTTCTTATATGCCGACGCTCTGCTCTCAGCACGGATCCCTGTCGATCGCTCGGCGCTTACTCCGGCGGCGCGCGCGCGGCGGGTGCCGAGCCTCGCGACCTCCTGACCCCCTAAACGCGTAACCCTAACCAAGAACGCCAAACCCTAAGCTCCTCAACCACATAGTCTACTGCGCTGTAAATCTGTCAGATTATGCGCCTACGTACGCTGAGTTACCTGTCCAAATTTGGTGTAAATCGGCCTAGGGAATATAACTCCACCGTACTTACGAAGAATACTCCACCATACCCCTGGTTCTGATATATACCCGCTATACGCGTAGTCTCCATCCCTAACAAAAAACTCCACCCTTATAATGGTGCACTTGGCGCCCTGGGTTAGGGATCGATCAAGAAAGATTGGATTTGACAAGATACAAGCTATCGAGCTATCTACGTTGTGAGCCCGAACTTATGCTGTGGGCGCCAAGGCGCTAGTCCGATAAGATAAGGATCTTATCGATATGGGGGCCATGGGCCGAGCGAGTCTATGGATCCGTAACATTCCTCTCCTACCCCTACTATTTCTCCTGCCTAACCCTCTACTAAATACATAACGAATAACCCTTATACGAAATCTACTCTAACACAATCTTAACTGCTTCTTTTGTATTTCTCCTCCCCGTCACTAACATCTCCCTATTTTGTCCTCGCTTTGCTTATCACCCGCCCTTCGCATATTCCCTATCTATTCCCCTACTATCCTAATTGCCTGTCTTACTACTCTACCTGCCTAAACTCCTGTTATCATTGCCGTATTAAACTCTACTACCCGCCTTGTCGCTCCTGCTCCTACTGCTCTACCCTCCTCTCTACTATATCTCCTCTTTATTACTGCTCTTTGCTGCTGTCTATCTCCTTGTCCGCTTGTCTACACACTAAACATCTCTCCTCCTCTTCTTTATGTCTCTCTTCGCCTCCTTGCCCCTCCAAATACTTTTCTAATACTCGCCTTCTATATCTTGTTACCCACTCTTTCCCCTCTACATACGACCTAACGAATTGCTCTTCTACCTTATTTTGCTTGCAATCTAATCCTCCTTTATCTTCTTATGAATATTTTTATTCTTCTATTCATTTCTTACCTATCCCTCTCTTTATTCTATAACCCTAACCCTTTCTTATCTACTATAAATTCTCTTCTCCCCTTTCACCCCGCCCCCTAACGCTTTCCTACCTCCGTCTACCTAAACGCTGCCCCTATAACCCCCTGTGAATACTCCTTTATACTGTTAATTTGCATCTCTTATCTTCTAATACCGTCCCTAATAATTCCTCTCCTACCCTACCTCCTACCAAAAACACCCCTAATAACCCTCAAACTGAATCGGCTCTAAAACAATCGTAATCGCTTCTTTTACACTTCCCCTCTCCCCTCGCCAACATCTCCCTATATTTTCCTCGCTTCGCCCATTATCCGCCCCTTTGCATATTCCCTATCCATTCCCCTACCATCCTAATTCCCTACCTCACTACTCTACCTCCCTAAACTCCTGTTGCCGCTGCTGTATTCACCTCCGCCACCCGCCTTGTCGCTCCTGCTCCTGCTCCTGCTGCTCCAACCCTCCCTGCCCCTCCTCATCTCTCCTCTCCACCACATCCATCCTTCCCCTCTCTCTCTTCTGTTCCTCTCTCTTCTTTCCTTTCCTCTTCATCTATTTCTATCTCTCCTTATTTTTAATCTAATTTACTCCCTTTTATCACTTAATCTATATAACATCTACTAAATACCCTAACTCGGAAACTTTTCCTATTACCACTATATCTTCTTTCTTCTTCCCTTTACCTCGGCCTATACCCTTCTCTGCAATAACCTCTATTGTTCATTGTTCTCCTCTATTATTATTATTATTATTATATTTCCATTAGAGTCCTGTATCAGTCGGTGACTATGTAGGACTTTGGCTAAGCCGTTCTATGTATGTTGTTCAATATGGAGTTTCTATAGGTCTTGTACAATTTGGAGGATAGTTGCGTAGTCCAATTTCCGAGCTAGTCTTCCGTTGGCGCGGGTGCTAAAGAGCAGTGTGGTGAACAGAAAGAGATGTAACAGCGAGCTCTTTGCGAAAAGAAATATTGTTTGTAGTTTTATACAGTGTCTGTCTGTTGTTTTGTGTAGGCGTCTGTATATAGGGATCTACAAGAGAGAGAATAGATCTATACATCTAGTGCCTGGTCGATGTTTTGCTCGTGCGTGTGCTAGTGAAAGCAGGTGCTGGAGCGGTTCGGTATATGGGGTCGGTATATCGAGTCGGTTTAGGGCGTTCGGTAGAGAGGGTATTTGGTGTAGGCGTCTGTATATAGGGATCTACAAGAGAGAGAATAGATCTATACAGCTATTGCCTAGTCGATGTTTTTGGGCGTTTTGGTGTAGGCGTCTGTATACAGGGATCTATTATAACCTAACAATAATAGACCTATACAGCTATTGCCTAGTCGATGTTTTGCTCGTGCGTGTGCTAGTGAAAGCAGGTGCTAGAGCGGTTCGGTATATGGGGTCGGTATATCGAGTCGGTTTAGGGCGTTCGGTGGAGAGGGCGTTTTTGGTGTAGGCGTCTGTATATAGGGATCTACAAGAGAGAGAATAGATCTATACAGCTATTGCCTGGTCGATGTTTTGCTCGTGCGTGTGCTAGTGAAAGCAGGTGCTAGAGCGGTTCGGTATATGGGGTCGGTATATCGAGTCGGTTTAGGGCGTTCGGTGGAGAGGGTATTTGGTGTAGGCGTCTGTATATAGGGATCTACAAGAGAGATAATAGATCTATACATCTAGTGCCTGGTCGGTGTTTTGCTCGTGCGTGTGCTGGTGACAGCAGGTGCTGGAGCGGTTCGGTATATGGGGTCGGTATATCGAGTTGGTTTAGGGCGTTCGGGTATAGGTAGCATCTAGATATATAGGCCTATTACTTTGCAGCAATAGAGATATATACCTAAGGAAGAGCCGTTGCTCTGTCGGTTTCGTAGAGGGTGCCTTCGATCGAACATCTAAAATCAGTTGGCGCACGGGCCATTTGCAGAGATTTCTCTCAACTAAGGCCAGGTAACAACTCTGTCAAAGTTGCAGCGGCCAGCGCGCCCGCCACAACGCCTGCACGCAAAAGCAGACGTTGGAAACTGATTCTAGGAAGGCATTTCAATGGAATTGAGATGAAAAAAGGGTAATCCAGGACCTTTTTGTCATCTCGAAAAGTTGGTGTTCGATGAACTCAATTGTATCGAATATACAAGAAACAGGGTCAACGAGCCAAAGAGTGGCTCATAGTGACCGGGGCTCAAAGTTTTCCTTGTCGTCAGCGTCATCTGCCGCTTCTGTGCCTCCACCAGAGAAGCGCAAGCGGAGCAGGCTGAGGGACCTGCTGTCACCAGGCCTTCCTGGCTCAGCCTTCCTCAAGGCCCCTGCAAGCTGGGGACGTTCTCCTCTATTATAAACGGCTGACTCTAATACAACTCTCTTATTAACCTATTCGTTTCTGTGCACCCTAACCCCTACTTGCTCTAAAACTGTCTTACGAATCCCTCTATTAAATTTACTTTAATCCTCTGTTCTACTAACCTCCTATCTATCCCTATGCTACTCTATTCTTGCCTCCCTATACTAATCCTAACAACCTTGCTATAAATACCCTCGAAACTAACAATCTTTTATATCTGCTGTCTAATCTCCTCCGCATCTATTGTCTTCTTATTGCTTGTATACACACGTTATACCACTCGCTATACTAAACACAACCTAAATACTTCTTCAACTATCTCCTTTGCCTACTGCCTCTTAGTTCTCTAATACTGTTGTATCTTGTGTCGGCTCTGTCCTTCGCCTACCGCCGTCTATATACCACATCGCATTATCTACTACCCTATATACCTCTATCACTATTCTACGTCGGTAAACTTAAACTCTACCTACTGTATGCACGTCTAACACGGCCTGCTTCGTCTTACTACTGTTGCTTAAATACCCACTATGCCTTATTGTACTGTACCTTAACTCTATCCTTATCTTTATTACTACTGCTGTTCTCGCTACTCTCTCTCTTTACCCTACTCTATATTTTCTTTACTTCTCTTTCTATTTTCTTTACTTCTCCTCCTATTTTCTTTACTTCTCCTTCTTTCTCTTTATCGACTGCTTCTTATCTCCTTCTCGATAAACTTCCTTATCTTTCTCTCTCTTTCTTCTTCTACTTATCTTCTATTCCCTCTACTATACTCCTCTTTAATTATATCGGGTTTCTTTTATTCTTCTTTCTTTTCTAACATCTCTTTTTAATATTATTGAAACATAATCTCTTATATCTTTTTTATTGATATCTTCTTCTTATTACTCTACTTTTATATGAACTTAATCTTTTCTTCTATCTTCTTATTAATGTATTCCTAATAACTTGCTCTGTCTTCTACTACAATCCTAATCCTTGAATCCTACTTGATTCTATGCTTGATTTCTTTCTCAAACACTATCTAATCTATACTACAAACTATACCTATTTTACCTACCTTATCTATCGATTATGAATCTCACCGACTTAATACTTTCTCTTTTCGAATCTTTCTTTTCTTTGCTTTATACCTGCATACTTATTTTTAACATAAATAACTCTTCTTTAAACTTTTGCTCTTACTATACCCTTACTGTGCTTATTACTCTTACTACTGTTACTATCTTTGCCTCTATTATAATTACTCTTGCTTCTACCACGGCTACAGCTACTATTCTTGTAACTTTTCCTTCTATCGTGACTATCACTCTTACGATCTATTTAATTACAGTTACGGGTTCTACTATTACAACTCCCACTGTTCCTGCCGTCCTTACTGCTCTCAACATGCTCGTTATTATTCCTACGGCTACTACTACACCTGTGTTTACTGCCGCTTCTACACTATCGCCACTGCGGCTCCTACTCTTGCTACGCCTACTATTCTTACTACTCCTGCTATTCTTACTGCTCCTGCTATTCTTACTGCTCCTGCTATTCTTACTGCTCCTGCTCCTACCCCTCTTACTTCTACGTCCTGCTCTTGCTACTCTTACTCCTACCGCTCTTACTCCTCCGCATTCCGCAATCCTCCCTATTACTGCTTCTGCTCTCGCCACTTCCTCTATCTCTACTATCCCCGTCCTTCTTGCTGCTCTCCCTTTCCCCGCTGTTCCCGCTGTCTCTACTGCTCTCTTCTGCCCCTTACCTCCTACGCCTCCTCCACCTGCGGTAAATGCGGTTTCGGCGGCCGCTACCGCTCCTCTTGTCGCTGCTCTTACTACCCTCGCTGCTTTCGCTTTCCTTGCTGCTCTTAATATCTTCGCTATCAATCCTACGGCTTCTGTTCTCGCTGCTTCTGATACTCTTACTATCTCTACTGTCCTTACTTTGTCCCCTGTCCTTATAACTTGCACTGCTCTTAATATTCTTATTACTACTCCTACTACCCCTGCACCTGTTGCTGCTTCTGCCCCTGCTATCCTTGCTGCTTATAATATCCTTACTTCTACCTCTTACCTCTTACAGCTTATATACACCTCCGGCTACTGCTATTGCTACTGCTACTCTCCTACTTTCGCTATCCTCGCTACTCTTACTGTCCTTACTATCCTCGCTGTTCTTACTATCCTCGCTGTCCTCGTTATCCTCGCTGCTTCCGCTGTCCTTACAATCCTCGCTGTCCTCGTTGTCCTCGCTGCTTCCGCTGTCCTTGCTACCCTTACTGCCCTTACTATCCTCGCTGTTCCCGCTGTCCTTGCAATCGCTACAATTAACTTAATTGTTAATTCCCTTGCCGTTCGCGCCTTTCTTGCGCTGCCCTTGTTGCTCTTACTGTCCTCGCAATCATCGCAATCACCTTAATTACCTTAATTGCCTCTATCCTCGCGGCTACACATCCTGCTCTTACTGCTCTTGCTACTCTTACTTCTATCGCGCCTGCGGCTCCTGCTTTCCTACTCTCGCTATCCTCGCTTCTCTCACAGCTGATCCCGCTATCCATACTTGTCAACGAGCGAGCCGGCTCGCTCAGCTCGCTCGGCTTGGACGTTTTGACCAAGCCGAATGAGCTGAGCGCGCAATGCGCGCTTGCAAGCCGAGCGAGCTTAGGGATAGGCGCTCGCTCAGTCAGCTTGCTTAGCTTGGTTGGATGGGGCGGTTGGAAACTTGGGGCTGAAGGACTTGGTGGAGGGGCAATCTCACGATGATTTTTAGGTGTAGTGCGTAAGTTCGAAACCTAGTTATAACATAAAATACACTCTTTTTTGCTATATTTCTAGCAAATAAGCTACTAAATTTCCGGCTAACCGCCTGGCAACAATATTCTCCTTTTGCGACACTTCACTTACTACTTATCACCCACCACACTCATCTATACTCCATCAACGCGTCTCTATTTGCAGCTACTATCTACCTCGCCGTTGCTATAATGCCAGCAAAAAGAACACGCGTTAATGCTCCAGAAATCGCGGCAACTTTATCAACAACTTTATTGAGCCTGCAGGGCTTACGGAGAACGAGGAAGATGAATATGAGGCTTGGAAACGCAGCGAACCGATCGCTGGCGAGGGCGTCGACCCTATAAAATACTGGGTAGAACTCCGCGATCGCCACCCTAGCCTTAGCAAATTTGCTATCGACATGCTATCAATCCCAGGCTCAAGCTGTGAGTGTGAGCGCTTATTCAGCGAGCTGGGTGACCTCCTCGAGCCCCGTCGGCGCAGCATTTCTCCGCAACTTCTAGCAGCAATACAGTGCGATCGACGATGGATAAGAGCTGGATTTGGCAGTGGTGAGGTGCCTGTAAAGGGGGTTATCAGCGATGAGGAGATGGACGCGAAATACGGTGTACATAAGTGGGATATTAGCTGAGAAACTCAACACCAAGGTTTCTATATAACTTTCCTAATCGGGACTGAGCCCATCAAGCCGAGCGAGCTGACAGCCCTGTTTCAGCCAATCCGAGCGAGCCGAGCGAGCTGCTGGCCTCCGCTCAATTGGCTGAGCAAGCCAATTGGCTGAGCTCGCTCAGCTTGCTCATTGACATCTGTGCCATACTTGTCAACGAGCGAGCCGGCTCGCTCAGCTCGCTCGGCTTGGACGTTTTGACCAAGCCGAATGAGCTGAGCGCGCAGTGCGCGCTTGCAAGCCGAGCGAGCTTAGGGATAGGCGCTCGCTCAGTCAGCTTGCTTAGCTTGGTTGGATGGGGCGGTTGGAAACTTGGGGCTGAAGGACTTGGTGGAGGGGCAATCTCACGATGATTTTTAGGTGTAGTGCGTAAGTTCGAAACCTAGTTATAACCTAAAATACACTCTTTTTTGCTATATTTCTAGCAAATAAGCTACTAAATTTCCGGCTAACGGCCTGGCAACAATATTCTCCTTCTGCGACACTTCACTTACTACTTATCACCCACCACACTCACCTATACTCCATCAACGCGTCTCTATTTGCAGCTATTATCTACCTCGCCGTTGCTATAATGCCAGCAAAAAGAACACGCGTTAATGCTCTAGAAATCGCGACAACTTCGAAGCGCCCTAGAGTCGCAGCGCGTCATCGCGGGACTGCCAGCCAACCTGTGCTAGTCGATACTCGGCCATTCTCACCATCTCCACCTCCTCCACCGCTGTCGCCGCGTCAAGCTCTCGTCGCCGCGCCACAAGCACCAAATTTTGAAGCGACCCTCCGAGAGTCGCGCGCCGAAGAGACAATCATCCCACCACCTGAGGGCAGCGAGCATGCCACTGTTGCAGCTTCAGGAGCAGCTAGCGAGGCTGTCGACGAGGGTTTCGTATGGGTAGAGGACAAATACGACGGCTTTAATTGGAGTCGCTACCCAAAGCACTGCAAGCCGCCCACATCACTTTCGAACCGAGCAAGCTGGGTATACAGCCATGGCTATCGCATCGCCTTGCGCAGCAACGTCGCAAAAGTCACGTGGATCTGCCACTATTGCTATAAGCACAAGTTCACTACTGTTGGCCGTGGCATACATGACGTCTCGCAGTCTCCATCAGCGCCAGCACGTCATCTCGGAGAAGACAAGAAAGGTCATGGCTTGAAGCCTCCAAGTAAGCGCACTACCGTCGCTCCTCGGAAAGAAACTCTCCTCGAACGCGCCCTTCAGAAGGGCTGCTCTCAGGCTGTTGCCAACGAGCTTACCAACTTCAATATACAAGAGTTTAGGCTTGCGGCCGTCACCTGGCTCGTCGAAAACAACCTCCCACTCTCACAATTCGAATCATCGTCTTTTCGCAATATGATACAATTAGCTAGCGTAGAGGCAGAACGAGCCCTGTGGGCATCTTATAACAGCGTCTCACGATACGTTATACGCCTGTACAACTACCTGTTACTAAAGGTTGTCGCAAGCCTTTCAGAATCAATGAGCAAAGTCCATATAAGCTTTGACGGATGGACGACAAAAGGTGGCAAGCGCGGTTACTTAGGTATCGTCGCCCACTACGTTGATAGCTCTGGCGAGCTCAGGGACTTGCCTATTGCGCTCCCACAACTGACAGGTGCCCACACCGGCGAGGCTATGGCTGAGGTCGTGATGGCAATATTCAAGCAGTTCGAAATCACTGTGGGCAAGCTCGGTTACTTCGTCCTCGACAACGCACATAACAACAACACCACGATCAACACTCTCGCCTTGCAGATGGGCTTCAGCACTACTGAGCGTCGCCTTCGCTGCGGTCCTCATACGCTTAATCTCATTGGCCAGATGCTACTCTGGGGTGAGGAGAAAGAGTCCTACGACAACGAGGAGACTGAGCGCGTGAACGAAGCTGAGAACATGGCTACTTGGCGAGGCGATGGACCATTAGGAGTGCTTCTCGCGGTTATCAACTACATCAAAACACCACAACAGTACGCTCTTTTTGAGAAGTATCAGAAGCTCGCTATTAGGGACCAGCCTGTCAACGCGCCAACAGAACAGCACAAAATCAAGGAGCCCGTCAAGCCAGTTGTTACTCGCTGGAACTCTTACGTTTCGTGTTTTGAGCGCGCTGTTGAGTTGCAATTAGCGGTTAATGGGTACGCCAACTACCATATTCAGAAGATTGAAACTGAAGACGCGTACGCCCGAAGTCGTAACAACAAGCTGCCTGCAGCGCCGGATTGGATGAGGTCTGATGGGATCAATGCCCATGACTGGCAGGTGATTGCTGAGTATATTGATGTGCTCAGGCCACTGAAACAAGCTACAAAACGGCTTGAAGGCCGCGGCAAAAGCGGTGCTTTTGGAGCAATCGCTGAGGTTATTCCAGTATTTGAATACTTACTTGGAGTTAGACTCCGCAACAATCAATTCAATCCGGTCACTCTCCTAGACCCACTTACCTATCTAGGTAGGGCTTAAACTCCTATAGGTAACTACTAGGCTTAAAGCGGTAATCAATCAATCCAATCTGAACCTTCTAGGACCCACTTAATTGATTGTTGCGGACTGTGCTTGGAGTCTATGAGGACCGCTTGCAAAGCTATGAAGACGTCATTCACGATGAGCATACAGAGTCACCCGAAGACCACCTTGCTATCAACCTCCGCGCTGCCCTAGTTAAAGCCCGCGAGTACTACAACAAGCTCGACCTCTCGCCAGCTTACTATGCTGCTACAATCCTTCATCCTCGCTACAAAAGCTACCTTGACGCAGCGTGGGCGGATAAGCCTGATTGGCTAGAGAGCAGCAACCGCAAGTTTCAACATTTGTGGGCGGAGTACAAAAGCTTACCGAAGCCGCGCTTACGCCCCAAAGTCAGGCACAATGATATAGACGACGCTATCAACAGCTTTATTGAGCCTGCAGGGCTTACGGAGAACGAGGAGGATGAATATGAGGCTTGGAAACGCAGCGAACCGATCGCTAGCGAGGGCGTCGACCCTATAAAATACTGGGTAGGACTCCGCGATCGCTACCCCAGCCTTAGCAAATTTGCTATCGACATGCTATCAATCCCAGGCTCAAGCTGTGAGTGTGAGCGCTTATTCAGCGAGCTGGGTGACCTCCTCGAGCCCCGTCGGCGCAGCATTTCTCCGCAACTTCTAGCAGCAATACAGTGCGATCGACGATGGGTAAGAGCTGGATTTGGCAGTGGTGAGGTGCCTGTAAAGGAGGCTATCAGCGATGAGGAGATGGACGCGAAATACGGTGTACATAAGTGGGATATTAGCTGAGAAACTCAACACCAAGGTTTCTATATAACTTTCCTAATCGGGACTGAGCCCATCAAGCCGAGCGAGCTGACAGCCCTGTTTCAGCCAATCCGAGCGAGCCGAGCGAGCTGCTGGCCTCCGCTCAATTGGCTGAGCAAGCCAATTGGCTGAGCTCGCTCAGCTTGCTCATTGACATCTGTGCCCGTTACAAACCCACTGCTTTTCCACCTCCTCTTGAGCTATCCCTGAAGCAAATTTTCTCAGATTCTCTCTTGTAGGTGAAAGGCCTCTTACTCTGAGTTTGTCCACGTGCTTGATGAGCTCCTCTTGTTGTGGGTTGAGTTTGCGCTGGTTGATTGCTTTGGCTTGCATGGGGGCTTGGGTGCCTTTGCATCTTCTAGCCAGTATGTGTCTGCGCACGTTGTACTGTTCAGCAACCTTCGTATATGAAAGTTGTTCTCCTTCACCCTGCCCTTCTATCTAGACTCCGCAACAATCAATTCAATCCGGTCACTCTCCTAGACCCACTTACCTATCTAGGTAGGGCTTAAACTCCTATAGGTAACTACTAGGCTTAAAGCGGTAATCAATCAATCCAATCTGAACCTTCTAGGACCCACTTAATTGATTGTTGCGGACTGTGCTTCTATCGCTTTAACTGCAAGCTCTATTGGGTTCATATTGGTTGAGTTGTCGCGTGTTGAAGTTGGCGTCGCTTTGGTGTTCTGGTGTTTTGCCGAGCGCCACGCCGATCACCACGTTAAGTTATGGCCCGCTCGCTTGTTAACTACGTTCTGTTGTTCTGTTGTTCGTGCTGTGCTCCTTTAAGAAGCAACAGCAGGGTCTGTTAACATGACGTATCCGTGATGCATCTGAGGTAAGAGGTGCTCAATAAAGCGAGGAAGCAGCACCAGACCACCAACACGCGATCTGCTTCTCCTCATAACCGTCATAGGATATGATGTGTACTGTGAAGTGTTATGATCTGTGTTCTGATGACTGAGAGGTCTGAAGGCTTATATACATAAGTTAGAGTAGTAGGCTGATTGGCCGGTAGATAATCCACGTGGCCATACAAGGTACCCTGGGTTTACAAAAATTGAACTACTTGTGAGGATAGCGTACCTCACTTGTAGCGAAAATCCTGGCGGGCCGGAATGAGCCAATGAAAGCGCAGGGTTAGCAGATATTCCGGCTCTTTGCTGTGTTTGATTGGCTGATTCCAGCTCACCGGGTTTTCCGCCACATAATTAGGAAAGCATGTTACATATGCATGCTGTGATCTATTTCTTGCTGCCTGAAGATATGTAACCCCCGTTTTCCACCAATTAAAAATATCGACCAGATTGGCGCGATACCCGGTAAGGTTGGTTGATCAGAAGGCAGGTAGAAATCTGATATTATCATTCTTAAGAAGAGGGTTCCCAATCTGATCCATAGTTGTTCTCGTTTCGAGGCGCACCT
The DNA here is from genome assembly GCF_003171515.1 of Pyrenophora tritici-repentis. Classification (NCBI taxonomy): domain Eukaryota; kingdom Fungi; phylum Ascomycota; class Dothideomycetes; order Pleosporales; family Pleosporaceae; genus Pyrenophora; species Pyrenophora tritici-repentis. The sequence continues at coordinate 2,347,857 of NC_089397.1, read as the reverse complement.
TGGTGAGGAATTTGATCCGTAACTTGATTCCGTTTTTCAGGATCACCCGAGTCAGCGTCTAGGAAGCTGTGGCGAGAGCTTCCGCCGTAAGTTTTTTGGTAGCCACCCCAGTAGCCGCCCCGGTAGCCGCTCCAGTAGCCGCCCCGGTAGCCGCCCCGGTAGCCGCCCCGGTAGCCGCCCCGGTAGCCGCCCCGGTAGCCGCCCCGGTAGTCGCCCCGGTAGCTCTTCCAGATGCGGTCCGAGCCACCGCCCTTGTGCTCTGCATGGTAATTCTGTCGACATTCACGTAAATCTTGAATCTTCCAAGGAAGTCGTTTTCCCACAAAGTCCCTTGCCCTGGCGTGATCATTCGATGGGCTAGGTTGCGACTCTGAGGTATTCGAGTGTCTGTCGTTGTCTTGTAGTGGCGTATCAAGATAATCGTGTTTGTCTCGCATCTCTTCAAGATCGGATCTGTAATGACCTATGAGAAGCCAATACCAATGTATCCTCATAGGAACAAATACCGTGTACGCTCGAGATTAAAACGTTGTTCAATGCTGCTATCGCGACTATGCTCTTGGACTTTCTCAGAGGCAATCGGTGTCCCAAGTTGTACATCGTTAGGCTCCAGTGATTGGACAAGAGTAGCAGTAGCAAGAGATACAGACTGTGCCCAGCGCATCAAGGCGTTGTTACTCATGCTTTGAGGAGACATGTGAAAATGTTGAAAATGAACGGCAGACTGTTGGTTCGTTAACGGGCCCTAGCTAGGTAGCCAAAGAATATAACTAATTGCATAGTTAGTAGCCAGCCACGTAAGCCATTCAAAGACACTATCAAGTAAGCATAGACACGTTTGTGGGGTTGCGCCGGATGTTGCTCCAACCGAGGGAATTTGCAGAACGACTTCGGTTGGTCCTTCGGACCGGTGGAAGATCGGTTGAAGTTTAACGTCCATCCCTAAGTCACGAGACGCACCCCGTCGCGAGACGGACGGCAAGTACTTTGAGATCAAGCGATTGTAGTCTTCCGAACGCGTGTGATTAATACATAGTGTTCGATAGCCCCGACGTCCCTGCTCCTTGGAGCGTGTACTTGGCTATCTAGCCTGTTTGGGCTTAGCCGGTTTCCATCTCTATATGCTCTTTCCGTACCGTAGCACACACAATTCGACAAGTACCTCACACTACATGGACTTCTTTACCGTACTTTCCATCAGGTCATGAGCCCGGGTTTAACCTTTGCAGCTTTCGCCCATACTGGAAGCGCAAGGTCCGCCGCCTTTACCTTACCGTGCGTGACGGCGTAACGCCCGCTCGGAACCCCAAAATCGACAGCACAACATGAAGCTATTGAGCCTCGCGCGATAGCTATAATCGCGATATGCTTTAGAGTAAAGTTCTATAGGCCTTGATCAATATATATAGCTATCTATATATTGCTGGGAGCTTGATAGCTCAGCCGTGTCGTGATTGAGATGGTGGTGGGCCTGCTGCAGCCAGAGATGTCAACAAGCAAGTCAAGCTGGCTTGATTCTTATCGATTGCAGATCACAGACCATTCTCTGGGACGTGCCACTGTGCACGAGCCTCTATATTGTCTGTGATCTGCAATCGATAAGAATCAAGCCAGCTTGACTTGCTTGTTGACATCTCTGCTTTTCATCGATCAAACGTGTTGCGGTAAGTTAGAGCGTACTCTCATAACGTGCATCGCCCGTAAGCGAGAAACACCCCTCAGCGAGATGAGCCAACTCTACAGGCATCTCACTTCATTCCAAAGAACCATCTGTCCCCAGAGGCCTGCCGTTTCCCTCTCATCACTACCTACGTTTGGCTGCCACCTCATCTAGATAGTGACTCTACTAACTGAACACTGTACTTCTAGGCTCGTAGAGGCACGGTTGCCTCGTGTTCTGCGTCTGCAATACCTTCAGTCTCCCCCCAGCGCTCGGCTGTCGTCTGCGCGTCTACGATCCCCATTTTGCCCAAGGATCTGCGTCTGCTCTACATACCCGATGACTTTGGTGGCTAGCTGTGGCGTGCCTAGGATGGTCCGGATATTGTCTCGTCCGGACAGGTTGGCGAAGATACGGTCCCGGAGATGCCTGCGCTTGCTGCAGTGGAGAAGGATATGTGCGACGGTCTGTCGTCTCGCTCCGCAGTCGCAGCGCGGGCTAGTGACGTCTGGCACTCTTCGGGCGAAGAGAAAGTCGTTGAGTCCGATCTTCTCTGTCCGCAGCTGCGCCAGCAGCGCGCTCTCCCGCTTAGTGAGCCCCTCGTGGAGCCGGAGTACTTTCTTGGTGGGCGTTGGAGTGTGTCTGTAGGTTGCTCGGCCCTTGGTGTCCTTGCACCACTTTGCTATCCATGCCCGTTCGGCTTGTATGCTGCACCATCTTTTCACAGTCGACCTTATAGTGAACAGCTGGGGGGGCGCGTCTGCCGGCAAGCTTCTGCGGCCGTCTTCTCTCCATCCGGTGGCTTCCTTGGCCGCTTTGTCGACGGCCTCGTTCCCGGGTATGCCGACGTGGGCCGGTATCCATCAGACGGTCACTGTCCGTCCGTTGTCCTGGAGCTCCCGGACCTGTCGCGCGATGTCCGCGAGGATGTAGGCGCCTGATCGTCCCTCCGCCTTAGCGATGGACCAGACGGCGGCCTGGTTGTCTGTGTATATGGCGACGTCTCGTCGCGCACCGTTTCGGCTCGCATACTCTTGAGCGATCTGCAGTGCTAAGCTGATGCCTTGTAGTTCTGCTGCATATACCGTCGACTCTGTGTCTGAACCCATGTGTACGGATCGCGCCTGTTGTGTGAGCGGACACAGCGCCGCAGAGCCTATCTCGCCTTCGATGCCGCTGCCATCTGTGTAGATGCTAAGGCTGTCTTCCTTTACGTATTCTTTGTCGTGTCGCGCCCGCGCTTCCTGAGCGGTCGCATCAATGTAAGTGGTTGGGCCCTGTCTCCAGGGCGGCGTAAGGAAGCACGGAATCTGCTCTTGCCTGTGGAAGTCTTGGGTTCGCATGTTCGTTATGTCGTTGTAAACTTTCCGCCAGGAGCTGGTGTGTCTGCGAGTCTTGTCTGCGACCATACTTGTCAACGAGCGAGCCGGCTCGCTCAGCTCGCTCGGCTTGGACGTTTTGACCAAGCCGAATGAGCTGAGCGCGCAATGCGCGCTTGCAAGCCGAGCGAGCTTAGGGATAGGCGCTCGCTCAGTCAGCTTGCTTAGCTTGGTTAGATGGGGCGGTTGGAAACTTGGGGCTGAAGGACTTGGTGGAGGGGCAATCTCACGATGATTTTTAGGTGTAGTGCGTAAGTTCGAAACCTAGTTATAACCTAAAATACACTCTTTTTTACTAGGCTTAAAGCGGTAATCAATCAATCCAATCTGAACCTTCTAGGACCACTTAATTGATTGTTGCGGACTGTGAGTAATAGTAAGATATCTGGAGCTTGGTGCGTATGATATCACTGTGGTCCAGTGAGTGCGTCATTTGATTAATCCCAGTTGCTCTATACCATTCTTCCAGCGCCATTGACAACGCCACAGCCTTGTTAGGACGATCTTCAGATGGCTCTTCTCTACGCCTACTCGGAGCTGCAGAATTTTCGAACAAATTTGGGAGTACTGACACCGAATCCGCAACCATTCTGAGGTTGTAGTTGCAAAAATCACTTTGAAGCACGTTGTCGGGTGGGTTCGTAGTCGGAAGAGAACCGTCACCAACCAGCTGTTTACCTTGTATTAGCCTTAATCCGATAGGCCTAAGATAACCAGGTAGAGTGAGAGCTTACAGAGAAGGTTTGCCACCTCAATGCATAAGACTTATCAATACAGTAGAGTAGCCAGATAGCTCGTTTGGTCTGAACGGCTTGTTCGTCGCTAACACAGAACTTGTGTAGGACGGATTCTAAATGGAGACTCAAGGAGGCCGCAGTCGAAATACTGCAAGTATGAGTGCAGGTAGGTTGTCTGACCCCGTTTTTTTCGGTAAGACAGAGCTGGAGAGGTTAGCCGACTGCTTCGTTGTAGATGATCAGACTTTTACGAACTACAGCAACAAGCGCCTGGCTTAAATTAGCAAAACCTTCGTTGTCATCGAGCGGAAGAACATACCAAGAACTGACGGACACTACTTTCCTGGCGAAGTAGCAACGATGAAGTTTCAAGCACAGCATCCAGTAGCGCTACTCTGGAAACCGAGCTTACTTCCGGATCTAACAGGCTCCCCAAGCCAGTGATACAATTAGCAATGACATATCACTAACATCTATAGGCCGATCTTTTAGATCGAAACAACACTCTTGTATACGCATGACATCTTGCTCTTTAATGAACAGACTCAGCCTTTCTCACACATCAGCTCACACAGTGCACCCGTTGCTTGGTTGACTTACCCTCCTGGGTCTTTAAATGCTTCTGGTAAAGCATTAGCAGATTTCTAGTTGGCGGCATCCTAGACATACTCTGAAGGAGCTTCTTCACAGGAAGATCGTTTAGGTCCAGACCCGGATTCAGTGATCGGAATGGTCTGGTCTGACTTGGTCTTGGTCTGGTCTAGACCGCCAAGACTTGGTCTGGTCTGGCGATTTTTTGAGACCGTGGTCGGACCGGTCTAGATGATCGGACCGGTCCGGCTATAAATAGGTCCACGTGACTAGATCTTAGACTAATCTAGCCAGAAAATTTAGCACAATATGAGTCATTAAGATCAAGGTAAGTCTTCTACTTACATAGAACAATCAAGTCCTTAACAACCTACTTATATACTATTGTTATGGAGCCTTCAACACCAACCTCACCGTCCCCATCGAATATTATAAGACTAGATTTAACGTCTCTTACTCCATCTCCTATCCCCACGTCATCACCCACCCCTATACTATCACCCACTCCTATTCAATATCACGAATCTCCAGATGAGTTCGTGCAGGGCGGTATCACGTACGTGAAACGTGCAATAATTGCAAGGAAGGATTTCCGTCAAGGTACATCACACATCTGGAAGTACGGACTCCAATACATTCGAGATAGCGATAAGAAAGAGGTGTATTACTGCCATGAGTGCAGGGTTGGGAAGAGCAAGCAAGAGTTGTTTGTCATCAATGGCACTTCTAGGATCCGGAATCACCTGGAACAAGCACCAGATTGATCCCCAGAGTGGCATCAAGCGAAAGGGTTCTGTACGGAAGTCTATAATCGACCAGCAAAAGGATGGGGCTGCTTCCAGCACCTTTTTCTAGAAGGAGTCAGTAGAGAAGTTTAAAGAGCTTCTAATTCGTTGGATTGTGTACTGCCATATCGCCTTCTTTCAATTAGAGAACCAGTACTTTCGTGAACTACTCCTCTTTTTAAATCCGGCACTACTCAACCACCTCCCGAAGGCTGCGAAGACTATCCGAAGCTGGGTAATGAATGCATTCATATCGAAGAAGCAACAGCTTAGGGAGACCTACACCATTCACGGAGTAGGATCTCTATCTCCTTTGATCTCTGGACTTCACCAAACCCTTACGCTATCCTAGGCGTCGTCGCTATGTGGATTGATACTACCGGCATGCGACGTGTTACCGCTTTAGGTATGCGACGTATATACGGCGAACATACTGGAGAGAATCTTGGATCGGTGGTCCTTGAATTGCTGGAAGAATACGACATTAGCGGAGATCAGATTGGATACTTTATGCTGGATAATGCCTCGGCAAATGATACCGCTGTTGAGTTTATACTCAAGGATCTCTGCCCATGGATGAAGTCAAAACAACGTCGTCATCGCCGGCTGCGTTGCTTGGGCCATGTCATCAACCTCTGTTGCCAGGCGTTCCTTATGGGGCGAAACTGTGAGAAGTATCTTGCGAAGCTGGAGAAGCATCATCAACGTGGCGACTATACGAAGGTGGAAGAGCTCTGGAAGAAGTTCGGATGTTTGGGTCGTCTTCACAACCTGGTGCGATACATCAGGCTTACTCCACAACGGCGTGAGGAGTTTGCTACAATTATTATCGGCGGAGATCTTTCGCAATTCGACGGGCTTGAGCTTATCCAGAACAACTCGACCCGCTGGAACTCATGGTTTTATTCGATTACACGTGCATTAAATGTTCGAGAACGTTTAGAGCTCTTCTCGGCTCGTCATGTACCTGGAAAGGGCTCCGTAGGGATCGCGAACTTTAAGCTTGATGGACAGCACTGGTTTGAGCTTGAAAAGATTGAACTCGCTCTCAAAGACTTCTATGCTGCAACTTTGCTTTCTGAAGGTAAGAAGACGTCACTTGCGGACTGGTTTTCAACTTTGGACTGCCTTCTCCGGGAGATAAGCGAGACGAAGGATCACTACCACGACATCCACACTGAGGACGATAACAACTTTACATGGAAGTACCTTCAAGGCTGCGCTGATGCTGCTTGGTTAAAGTGCGTTGAGTACTATAACAATCAGCAGCTGAATTGGCAAAATCGATTCCCTGAAGATACTGACCTTCCACCGGCATATTATGCGGCTCAAATCCTTGATCCATATCGCAAGTGGGGATGGTTCAGGCAAGAGTGGGTTCTTCATGGCGACGAAGAGAAGAAGAGGTGGTTTGAAAACGCACAATTAGCGGTGAAGCATCTCTGGGAGACAGAGTATAAGGGAAGGTACCCTGTCGAGATGCTGCCACCACCAGCCAGGAAGGAGAGAGATCCTGACCCAGCATTTGATCGCCAGCGGGAACATAAGCGCATTCGAATAGACGCTCCAGTTTCTACAACTGATTTGTATGAACAATACATCTCTACTGACCGGCTTCATAACGAAGAGGCAGGTTGCAATGAGGCTATTGCGTACTGGCTATCTCGCTACGACTCCCAACGAGATCTCGCTCGCTTCGCTCTAGACATGTTTGCGATCTCGCCTATGTCGGATGAATGCGAACGTCTTTTTAGTAGCGCGAAGCTTACTATCGTCGATCGCCGTGGTAGGCTGAAGGCAGATATTATAGAAGCGTGCGAGTGTCTCCGGGCCTGGTATGGAAAGCCCCAAGCTGAGGGGAACAGCGATATCGAGGATAGTGAGAACGAAGACGACTAGATTGACAGTCAGTAGTAAAACACATTTCCTCGGCTTCCTTCTTTGCTTCAGCCTCATTCTTGGCGGTCTTGTTGGTCGGACCGGTCTGGTCGGACCGGTCCTTATGTAAGCACCTGGTCTGGTCTGGTCTGTACCCTCAGACCAGACCAGACCAGACCATTCCGATCACTGCCCGGATTCTCCCCGCAAGGGTTAATCTTGCGTAAGAGACTAGAGAGACAAGTCTGGTGTTCTGAAGAAAGCAGCACCTTGACTTTGTCCAACACTGCCTGCTGTCTACGGCTCCCTCTATCTGCATTTTGGAAAAGAGCAGTAATTCTGTACGTTTTTTGGGTTGAGAACGGCTTTGCCTTTGTAGCGTTAAAGATTAGAGCTGAACGGTCAAGGAAGAGGAACAGATCGTTTACCTCTGCTTTATCGGCTACTATTCGTTCCGAGAAGAATGTAAGAGTACACCCAGCGCCGCCACTGTCTGCTTCAGTTCCTGGCAAGTCACAGAGCTGAGCAGTGCTATGCTGATGTGGGATTTGGTCGCAGCCTAATTTGAGCCAGTCTAGCATGAGTGTGTCGTTTCTAGAGACATAGTGCGGTATCTCGTTCTGGGAACTAGTTATTTGCTGACATGGCTCTATTCTCTGGTCAACTATTCGTTCTGTTGGAGTAAGAACAACTACCTCAACTAAAAGAGTTATAGATACGCCTCCACAGAAATGAAAAGTGGAAAGAAGGGGCCTTGATATGTACCTATGATTCGGACTTGGTTGGTACCTGGCGTCATTTCATCTGGGAAATCCAAATCCAGATACGAGTGCGCGCTGTCGGACACCAGCTGCGAGAAATACACCTCGCTAAATGGCGTGTTTAAAGGATTTGCTGAGCTCTGAGTGTCCTGACCAACAACAACCTCAGAAGAATGATCTGGGTTTGACGAATCAGGCATCGTGTTGCCACTTGTCGCATACGGCTGTGTCGTTGTAGAGACGTGCTTGCCAGGGCCCCGTATGTTCTCCTCTTGTAGACGACGTCCTGAGCGATGCAGATTGTATTCACATAAAGATTCGCTCCGCTGCTATGGTGTTAGTGGCGAGTCTCGGAATAGAACAAAGGTTATTGTGTACTTGGCAGTGGTTACACGGATTCGCTCCATCGCCTGTGTCCCTTAGCGCATACCTGGGTCAATAGTGAACAAACTTACATCGAACCTTCTTTTGACGGCACTCTTTACATGCGCCTCTCCGTCGAGTCAACTTAGGACGAAAACCACTCATTTGGTCGACAAGAGCACTTTTGGATATGCAGACGTGGAGAAAGGCGGAACCTCAACGATATACATACGGGAACCTGTAGCTGACATGTCCATCCAATGCCCCGCAGCGACTAGAAACGCCGATTGTCCGAGGCTGTGGGTCTGAGAGGCTCGTTGATAGACATACAGGGGTTTTGCATAAGCTAGCTGACCGGGATGTTGATCACCCGGGGATGTTGATCACTCACAAATCCCAGCACTCCCACACAAAACACGTGTTGTCTCTCTACATACTCAATCAAAATGGGCGACCGTGAAGCAGCTATACAAGCAGCTATCAGCGATATCGATGCTGGTGTTTTCCTAAGTCAGAGGGCGGCTGCAAAGGCGTACAACATCCCGCAATCCACAATCTCAACGCGCATACGCGGCAGACAAAGCAACCAAGCCAGCCACGTATACCAGCAGCGATTGACTCCAGAGCAGGAGGACTTCCTCGTACAATGGATACTCGAAGAAGATGCACGAGCTTTTCCTCCCTCCCACGCACGCGCACGAGAAATGGCGAACCGAATCCTCCGGATGAATGGGGACCACAGACCCGTAGGCAAGCATTGGATGGCTGCCTTCCTCAAGCGCAACCCACGCGTCGCATCTGTTGTAGGCCGAAAGATTGAAGCTGCTCGAGCTGAGGGAGCGACACCAGTACAGATAAGCGCGTTCCTTGAGCTCTTTGAGAGGACTCGTACGAGGCTGGGTATAAGAGCTGAGGATATATGGAATATGGATGAGACTGGGAAGGCCTTAGGTGTATGTGCCAACACTAGAGTACTCGCATCTAGTCAGAAGAAGAAGGCTTACCATCAGTCTCCAGAGAACCGCGAGTGGGCGTCGGTAATCGAGTGCGTGTCGGCTACGGGCAAGAAACTTCGCTGTTCGGTCATTTTCAAAGGGAAGAGCCTACAAAGCACTTGGTTTCCAGCAATAATTCCTGAGTGGCTTTACACAGCGTCGGAGAATGGCTGGACATCGAATGCGATAGGAGTTGAGTGGTTGGAGCGGGTGTTTCTACCCGAGACAGCTCTACTAGAAGATCGTTGGAGGATGCTAATTCTCGATGGCCACGGTAGCCATATAAGTCTGGATTTTCTATGGACTTGTAAAAAGAATAAAGTCTATCTTCTGTTTCTACCTGCGCACGCTTCTCATATCTTACAGCCTCTGGATCTCTCGGTTTTCTCGGTTGTAAAGAGATTTTACCGCCAGCAAATTCAGGCTCTCTCGTACCTTGACGACGCCGCACCAGTGAAGAAAGAGCGCTTTATTACAGCTTATTATCACGCAAGAGAGCGCGCAATTACTAAGAGAGTTATCCGGGAAGGATGGGCTACTGCAGGTATCTGCCCATTCAATATTGACCGGGTAGTCAATTCATCTCAAGTAACTTAACAGCCTATTACTCTACCGCGTCAGGATCAACCTCAATCTACTCAGAGTTATCTCTCTACCCCTCACGGACCTCGTGAGGTTTTTGTAGCGCAGCGGCAGCTTCACAAGGACGAAAGTCTTGGGCGAAAGACTTATTAATTTATCGAGAAAGTTGGCAAGGCACTTGCTACAGCAAATATACGCGCAGCACAGTTAGAAACAGAGAACAGAAGACTCTATAGTCAACTTGAGGCTCTTAAGCCTCAACAGCCACGAAAGAAGGTTCGTGTTGACCCAAATCAACGCTTTGCAGATGTAGATACAATCATGGTTGCCGTACAGGCCTCACAGCTTCTTCAGGCACAGCGCGATGTTAATGCTGAGGAAAAGGCTGCAGAAAGAACAGCAGCTGAAACAGCAGCTCAAACGCTTCAGTCTATGTGTACAGAGTGGCAATTGTAACTACGTTGAGAGAATAAACACGTGTTTTGTGTGGGAGTGCTGGGATTTGTGAGTGATCAACATCCCCGGGTGATCAACATCCCGGTCAGCTAGCTTACCTACTGTGGTATCAGGCATAAGTTTTGTACAGTGGAGCACTAGTTCGGCGCCAGTTCGGATGACACCAAACCTCTTCTTTCTTAGTGATCTGCAAGCCACTTTTTGCCTCACCGCTCTGTTTTGGGGGGCTTTTCTCTCTACTCACAGGCAATATGGATGAGCCAAGTACCCCAAAGCACAGAAAGCACCTGACCAGAGACCAGAGGCTCATGGTACACACACTCCACCAGGCCGGCCATACACAGACATGGATCGCTGAGCACCTGGGCTTTACCCGGAGGCAGGTGGGCTACGTTCTCACTGTCCCTCTTACCCCAAAAAAGAGGTCAGGTAGACCCCCAGTACTCTCCCCAGAGCAAGTACAGGAGCTTATTAGCTTTATAAGGACGTCCAAAAAAACAAGACAAATGACATTCTTTGAGCTTGCCCGCTATTTTGAGCAGTGGCATGTTGGAGAGTACGTTATTCGCCATGCCCTACGCTCAGCTGGGTACAGGAGGAGAGTTGCTCTCCAGAAACCACCACTTTCACTAGCAAACCGGGCCAAGAGAGTGGCTTTTGCAGAGGCCCATATCTACTGGACAGTCGAGCAATGGAATACAATACTCTGGAGCGATGAAAGCTGGGTGTGTGGAGGGCGGCACAGGAAGAGACGTGTTACTCGGCTAGCTAGTGAGAGTCTGGATGAGACCTGTATAGTAGAGAGGCTGCCTAGAAAGAGAGGTTGGATGTTCTGGGCTGCTTTAATGGGAGTAGAAAGGGGCCTTGTCTCTTTTGGGAGAAGGAATGGGGGTCAATCAACACAGAAAGATATTGTGAAAGGATTGTTGCTCTGGTCCATGGGTGGATAAGGACGTACCCAGGGCTAGTATTCATGCAGGATAACGCCTCATCTCATGCCTCAAAAGAGACTGCCTGTGAGCTTCTATTAAGAGAGGTGAGGACGCTATCTTGGCCACCTTTCTCTCCAGATCTCAACCCTATTGAGGGAGTGTGGAACAAGATGAAGGACTACATTGAGATACACTACCCAGACCTGGAGCATGGGCGTGAGAGGACTTATCCCCAGCTTCGCCTTATAGTAAAAGAAGCCTGGGACTCTATTACACCAGAATATCTTGCTTCCATAGTATTATTATTATTATTATTATTATTATTCCATTTAGAGTCCTTTTCAGTCAGAGACTATGCAAGACTTTGGCCTAGGCCGTTCTATATAGGTGTTTCTATGAGTAGTTTCTTTGGGGTAGTACAGTTGTCAGATAATAGCACTGTTGAAGATGAGAGCGTACAGACGCTGGGTTAGACTAGCGTGACCCGGCATCTGTGAGAGCCAATCGGATCACAGGAAGGCTTGGCACCCCCTAGGTGTGCCCACAACCGTAGACAGAACAAAGACACAATCAATAATCAATATCATCACCATTATTACCTATTTCATCAGTATTCCAGATGAGAGTGAATATCTGACAACAGTTTGGAGGATGTTTTGCGTGCTCCTATTCTAGAGTAGATCTGGAGTAGGCGCTAGTGCTAAAGAGCAGTGTGGTAGATAGAAAGAGATGTAGCTGTGATGGATCAAACCTACGATCCCTCACGCGATCACGTGCCATACAATCACGTGCCACGCTGGCAGTTGGCCCGTGCGAGGAATAATAAAGTTCCCCTCGTACTTGTATATAGATCTGTACACACAATCTCACTTATTAGAGGCATCCTAACTATTGCAGTGTACTAGTGCCTTTACATAGCAGCGGGCTCTTATAGTAAGAAATACAGTTTTATTAGTTTTATAGAGTAGCTCTCTCTAAGATAGTGTTATACAGTGACTGTCTGTATTTCTGGTGGTTGCCCTAGGTGCCATTTTTGCTTCCATAGTAAATAGTATATATATCATCCTTTTTTCATCTCAAATCTATTGAAATGCCTTCCTAAAATCAGTTTCCAACGCCTGTTTCTACCTGCAGGCGTTGTGGCGGGCGCGCTGGCTACTGCAACTTTGACAGAGTTGTGATCTGGTCTCAGTTGAGAGAAATCTCTGCAAGTGGTCTGTGCGCCAACTGATTTTAGATGTTCGATTGAAGGCACCCTCTACGAAACCGACAGAGCAACGGCTCTTTCTTAGGTATATAGATCTATTACTTGCAAAGTAATAGATCTATATATCTAGTTGCTATCTATACCCGAACGCCCTAAACCAGCCCGATATACCGACCCCCTATACCTGTAAAGGCACTAGTACACTGCAATAGTTAGGATGCCTCTAATAAGTGAGATTGTGTGTACAGATCTATATACAAGTACGAGGGGAACTTTATTATTCCTCGCACGGGCCAACTGCCAGCGTGGCACGTGATTGTATGGCACGTGATCGCGTGAGGGATCGTAGGTTTGATCCATCACACTACCCCCCCTTCAAAAAAAAGCAGGTTCCGTCGCTTAAAGTAATTAAAAAGAGTTGTCTAGCTTGCTTTGCAAAAGCTTCTGTAAGCCTAAACAGCAATGTTGCCGGTATTGCGAAAGCTACGCGGGCCAATAGTCTCCTCCGTCTGCTGTATCGTCGGGGCTCCTGGTGGAGGCTTAGGATTGTTAGAGGATGCGATCACTGTAATCATAAGTAAATCCTGTTTGCCTGCGAGCGTCGCAAACTTTCGATGTGGTCCTGGAGCTTTAGGGCGGGACTCATGGTACTGTTGGACAATGTCTGCGGAGTCCACCAGGTTCATGTATGGTTCCCAAGATGGGTTGTCGGTGCCGGCGGGGTAGTTGGTCCATCGCACTAAGTATTGGAGAAGACCGCTGCGAGAGTAGGGGTCTTTAAGTCTCTTGTTGACGCGGGAGTCTAGGACGGCTTCCACTTCATAGCTTGTACCATCTTCCTCGTCGGGATCGGCGAACTCAGCTGGTGCGGAATCGCGCAGTTGACCAGGCAGCGGAGCCTCCTCGTGTAAGTGTAGTAACCACGGGTGGAAGACGTTGTGGAGCTTGCCCATCTCTGGAGGCAGGAGTAGTTCGTAAGCCATATTGTCAATGACGCGTGTGACAGTGAAGGGACCGCGGTTCTTGAAGTCAAGTGATAGACTAGGACGTGTAGTACGGAAGTTACGGGCGTCCAACATAACTTGATCGCCGACCTTAAACTCAGGCGCTGGGAGCCGGGCGTCGTTTGCGTATTCCGCCTGTTTAGCTTGTGACCATTGTAGTTCGAGCCGAAGGGCTTTGCGTAGCGCGTCTAGCTTTTCTGCAAACTTGTTGGCGTTGTCTTGATCTCTGCGAGCTGGGGCAGTGAGACCAGTGTTCACCTTAGGTGGTTCAAGACCAGACTTCGGGTCATAGCCCTTAGTGAGGCGGAAAGCGGTAGTCCCAGTACTAGCGTTGATGGCGTTGTTAGCTTCGAACTCTGCCATAGGAAGAAAGAGAGCCCAGTTGTCTTGCTCGTAGTTAATATATGACCGGAGGTATTGTTTTAGCCAAGCGTTGGCGTTCTCCGTCTGCCCATCGGTTTCTGGGTGATAGCCCGTTGACAACTTTGGCTTGGTACCCAGTCGTTGACAAAGACGTGTCCAGAAATGGGAGAGGAACTGGGCTCCACGGTCGCTGACGATGCTGTCGGGATATCCCTCCTCACGCCACACGTACTCGACGAAGGCTTTCACAAGGGTATCAACCTTTAGGTCCACCACAGGTATAAACTTCTTCTTCTTGCTAAGCCGATCAACAATCACTAAGACGTTGGTATATGTGCGGCCGTTATCGGTGCAAGGAGGCAGGTGCGTGATATAGTCCATGCTGATGCTACTCCAATATCGCTCAGGTATCGGGAGTGGATGTAGGAGCCCGTGTTTCCCATCGCGGTAAGATTTCGATCTCCGACAGGCCAAACAGTTCTTGACGTACTGTGCTACATCATTTATCATCTTCGGCCAGTAGTACCAGCGGTTTAACATGTCGTAGCTACCGTGTTTGCCGCTATGGCCACCGCAATAGGATCGGTGTACGCGTTCGATGATCCGGGTGCGCAGGGTGCCTGATTCGGGGATGTAGACCTTCTTCTTGACATAGAAGACTCCGTCGTGTATTGAGCAATCACCAAGCTCTAAGCGTATCCTGTTTGGACCGTGAATTAGGTGGTACGGGATGCGGCGCTGGCCATCAGCTTTGGCTTTGAGGATAACTTGAACGATGTCGTCATCCGGGTAAGCTTGTCGAACGGTCTGGAGGATATTGGCTTCGTCCAGCGACGTGTCCGGCTCCGTAAGCGGTGCAGCGGACGTGTCATCGACCTCCGCTGTGTCTCCGAGAGCGAAGAGGTATTCGTCGCTAAAGTCGTCCGTTTCACTGTCTTGGTACATCATCATGGCCAAGGAGACTGGGGACGTCCGGAGCTCGTCACCGAGGGCGTTGGCCAGATATACAGCGTGTCGGGAGCCACCGTCGAAGTGGAAGCTAAAGGTGGCAACTCGACACTCAGGATCCACCTGGTCAGGCTTGAGGATCACTTGTACCTGGTGTTGACGTCGCTCATCCTCGGCGTTAGCTGGAAGATCGCCCGGTCGGCGAGTGAGTGCGTCGGGCTTAGTTCCTTGTTTACCAGGACGGTATTTGACTCTAAAATTGAACTCAGCTAGGAACTCAGCCCATCGAGCTTGCCGTCGGTTGAGGCGTTTGGTTGTCATGAACGTCTGGAGGGCCTGGTGGTCTGACAATACCAAGATGGGATCATCAGTACCTGACAGTTCAAACCTCCACTCCTCGAATGCTCGAACAATCGCGAGGAGCTCCTTGTCATAGATCTCGTAGTTGCACTCGGCAGGTGTCATCTTATGTGATAAGAACGCTACAGGTCGTAGAACACCTTTGTGCATCTGCGAGAGGATAGCTGCGGTAACGAAGTCCGACGCGTCAGTCTCGAGCCACGTTTCCAAATCTGGGTCAAAGTGGGACAGTACGCCCGCTGTTTTAAACGCAAGCTTTAGCTGTTCAAAGGCTTTCGCAGCTTGTCCATTAGCTTGGAGAGGGAAATGTCGTTGACTACCCTCCTTGGTGAGTTCCGTGAGTGGCTTAGCGATATATGAGAACCCTTTAATAAACCGGCGATAGAAGTTGCAGAAGCCGAGGAAAGACTGCATGTCCTTCACTGATCTCGGCAGTTGCCAATCGAGGACAGTGGAGACCTTCTCCGGATCCATTTCGATGCCGTCGGTGGTGAGGATCAAGCCTAAGTACTTGACTCGCTTGGTTTCGAACTTGCACTTCGTGGGATCCAACGATAGTCCTGCGCCTTGAATCTTGCGGAGAACCTTTAGGACATGCGAACGGTGGTCTTTCTCGTTGTCGCTATATATAAGTATGTCGTCTAGGTAGGCGGTACATATAACGTCCAAGTATTCGCGCAGCGTTTCGTTGATGAAGTTTTGGAACGTCCCTGGTGCATTGCACAGTCCAAAGGGCATGACCATATACTCATAGAGTCCGTACCGGGTGAGGAAGGCGGTTTTCTCTTCGTCACCTTCTTTAATCCGAACGGTGTTGAAAGCGGCTACAACATCGACGAGAGACATAATCTGAACTTTGGCCATGCGCGCTAGAGTTTCTTTGATGGCTGGTGGCGCATTTCGATTCTTCTTAGTGACGTTGTTGAGTGCTCGGTAGTCGACACATATGCGGAGACCTCCTCCAGGTTTCTTGACGATCAAGACAGGTGACGCAAACGGGGAGTTACTGGCCTTGATTAAGCCCTTTTGCAGCATGTCATCGATATACTTCTTAACAGCCTCAGTCTCGGTACGAGTGAGTCCGTAGACATGGGGCTTAGGGGGCGTAGTGTCAGGAAGCAGGTCGATGGGGTGGTCGACTCCTGGTCTTCGTTCGGGGAGTTGATGAGCCAGATGAGGGTTGAACAGATCAGGTAGTTCGTCCAACACCCACTCAGGTACCAGCTGGCCAATCTGGTCTCTAGTCATGTAAGGTTGCTCCATCTTGTGCATGTACTTCTCAAAGTCAGTTTGCGAGACTGCGGCTACGCCGATGCCTTCTCGGTCTTCATCGGGGGCTTCGCAAGCTTGGCCCAATGGCGGGGTTCCAACCATATGACCTGGTCAGGATGTTTGGCTGCGAGTGCGGTTGCAGCGGCAGCGGAGATGAGGTAGATATCAGCCATAGTCTCCTCAGTCGTCACCTTACCATCCTTGTTCGTCTTAGTAGTGGTGTCGCCTGTCTGGTAGTCTCCCTTGACTAGTTGTACGTGACTGTGACAAACTCCGTTTTCGTAAACCGTCTCTGGGAGTCCTTCGTGGAGGCAGTTAAGTTTGCACCCTGCCTTAGCGAAGGTGAGTGATCGCTGGTCGCCAAAGTGGAGGGCAGGCTGGTGATAGTCCATCCAATTCATGCCTAGGATAACGTCGTACTTGCCGATATTGGTGACGTAGCATAGGACGTTGTGCGTATGGCTTCCGTGTCGGACGGGCAGATCAACGGCCTGGGTAAGCTTGTCCACTTCTCCGCCGTTGGCTAGTGACAATCGAATGGGTTTGGCCACAGGCATAGTATCTAGGCGGTGTTGGTTAACCCATGACTGATTGACGAAGCATGCGCTGGCTCCCGTGTCGATAAGGGTAGAAATCGGTTGCCAACAATCAGGTCGCGTGAGAGCGGAGCCGGGAAACTCGAGTTGTCGGCTGAAGTCTTTAGAAGGCTTGCCTCCGATGGAGGCGGAGGACACGAAGTGGACCTCCGTCATAGTTGGCGTTTCGTCAGGGGCGAGCAGCAAGGCTGCAGCGATCTCGAAACGGCGATGCTGGTTTCGAACACGGCGCTGGTGTCTTTTTGCGTTACGCCAATTGAGCTCCCGCACGCGGCTCTGCGCGGGAGCCCCTAATTTAAATGCTCAAGTAGTTCCTCGTCGTTGACGTAGAAGCCATCGTCATCCACTAAGTCGTTGTCGTCCAGCGGCTCCTCAGTATCCTCGTCTCGCTCCTCTTCGTTGGAAGCGTCGAGAGCATTGATGTACAAAGAAGCCAGTGCGGGGATTTGGTGAGAAGGAGTGAAGGGCTTGCCGCGGCAGGGGGCAGTCTCGTGCCTCATCTGATGGTCATCCTTGCCACATTTGAAGCAGAGCTTCAAGTCAGCTAGACGCTTCTTGTCTTTCTCTGACCGCTCGAAGGCCATCTTCTTGTACGTATGCGTGCTGGCGGCGTTGTTGTGACCTGGAGTGTCGGGTGTCCGAAAGGTGACCAACTTTTGGGTACGGCTAGCACCAGCGGTCTTCGTAACGGGAGTTAATTTTCGGCCAGCGTCAATCTGTTGATGTCCCTGGTCGATGTGTTGCGCTCGCAGCAAGAAGGACTGGATGGTCTCATCCTTGTGAGATCCGGCAGTGGTCGCGATAGCTAACCCGGGTCGCATGAACTCGCGAGCGTATCGGATCTGGGTCGCGTTCTTGTGTTTGAGGATTCGCATGCAAGAGGTGAACTTAGACTTCCACTCCATGAACTTCTGTCCAGACTTGTAGTGGAGCGAGCCGTCGGCGATGAGGGTTTCGGCGTCAGCTTCCCGATCATAGGTGAGATACTGGCTGTCGAGAGTCTCTAGGAAATCTAGGAAATGGCGAGCTTTGACATCTCGGATGTGCTCGTAAGCTTCGCCTTGAATGCGGAACTTGAGGTAGTCAACCGCTTGCCAGTCCTCTGGGTATGTGCGACACTTGGCCACTGCCATCTCGCGCCACCGCTCGTAGTCGTCGTCGACCTTGCCCTTGAACGTCTCAAGTTCTGGGAGTTTGTAAGAGAATCCTCCACCGGCGGTAGAGGGCGCGACGGGCGGCGGTCGCGGTACTGTAGGAGCGGGGGCGTATGGGTTCGATGATGGAGGAGGTAGCGAGGCGTCGCGCACGGGAGTACGGTTATCCCATGGGGTGTACCCAGCTCGGCGAGGATCTTGTGAGAGTTGGTCAGCGGTACCATCTACAGGTCGCTGTAGCAAAACGCTTGATTGTACAGGCCGTACTGGGTCGTAAGATCGCTCGCGCCGCCAGAGGGTGTACGGCTGATAGTTGGGTTCATGTTGCAGCAGTCGGTCGGTGACCGTTTTTGTCTCACGTCTAGCCTCGGTGAGCTGGAGGTTGAGCTCATCGTAAGCCTTATCCTTAAGGGCGAGAGCTTCGTTCTTGTTCGCCTCCATGTTAGAGTACTTGACATCATACTGGTTAAGCTCGATAGAATAGCGATCAGCTTGTCCTTTGAACTTGTCGCAGAGCTCAGCGTTGGCCTTAGCTTGGTCTGCCCACCAGTCGGCGCTGTCAGACTCCTCCTTGAGCTTCTGTGCCAACTCTGCGTAGTTAGGACCGCTCTCCGGTTCATCGGCTCGGCGGGATAGGTCCTCAACCTTCTGCTTGAGTTCATTGCGTTCGGTGGCGGCAAGGTCGCGCTCAGCGGCGAGGGCTTTGAAGGCGGGGTCATCGCGAACGTTGGGGAGTTGTTCTGACGCAGCTTTGAGCTTTCCGATGTCCGAGGTGAGGCGTCGGATCTCTGTCAGCTTCTCCTTGTACAGGTTGCTGCTAACCATGCCAACTTGTAGTTGTTTACTGTTCGAAGTTTCATCAAGGGCTGCTTCAACATTCGCTAGTCGGTCTCGTAGAGCTTGAGTCTCTCCTTCATTGCGGTCCACAGTCTGCAGATGCCTATTGATGGCGTCAGTGCAGTTGCGTAGGGAGACTAGCGTAGAGACAATAAATCGCCACCAGAAGTCGGGACGATCCTTCACGTTCTTCTGGAGGTTACTAGAGTTAGTGACAGTGAAGTCGTTGATGTTGTGGGTGATGTTGCCATCAGTGCGGATTCGGCCTGTGCTAAGGGAGTAAAAGGCATTGCTGTGCTCGTCAGGTTCGGGATCCTCTTGTAATTCGAACCACTCGGTGTCAACGGTATAACGGAGGTAAACGTAGTTAGAATCTTTGAGGTATTCGAGCAGGACGTCGTTGATTTCGATGCCGACAATCTCGCGTGTAGCAGTCATGGGCTCTAGGTCGCCGCTAGCTGATACTGATGGCTGGGATGACGGATGGGCTGCCAGAAGCATGCTCTCTCGGCGGTTGGAGAGGCAAGCTCGTACTGGTACGAGAGGCGGGCCCATCTGTGATTGAGTAGGATCCTGGGAAGCTTGCCCGAAGGTGGCACCGGTGGCTGAGGTACCTTGGGTATTCTGGGTATTGGCCGGGTTTGCCATCGCGATGATCTTTTCGTGTGTGTTGCGCAGGGCTGACCGTAGGGTCGCGCTTCTCGAAGCTCGATGCCTTGCCTTCTGCCTACTTGTCCGTTGATGTAGGTGGACCTGTCCTTTACCAGCGTTGGTGACAACCCCCACGAGCAATACTTGCCTGTTGAGCCTGGTGTCTCTGGTCTTTTCGTGTGTTGCGCAGGGCTTACCGTAGGGTCGCGCTTCTCGAAGCTCGATGCCTTGCCCTCTGCCTACTTGTCCGTTGATGTAGGTGGACCTGTCCTCTACCAGCGTTGGTGACAACCCTCACGAGCAATACTTGCTTGTTGAGCCTGGTGTCTCCACCCGTGGGCTTCTAGCGCAATACTTTGCGATCCTCGTCGTCAAGACCTAACCCGTCGCAGAACGTCTTGTTCTGCCCGATGTAGCAAGTCGCAGTTGCTCAATCGGCGGCGGCGCTCGGCGCGGACGGTGTTTCTGATAACTGAGCCTGATGCGAAGTATCCTAGGTATGTAGGGGTTGACACACAATAGTGTAAAGGCACTAGTACACTGCAATAGTTAGGATGCCTCTAATAAGTGAGATTGTGTGTACAGATCTATATACAAGTACGAGGGGAACTTTATTATTCCTCGCACGGGCCAACTGCCAGCGTGGCACGTGATTGTATGGCACGTGATCGCGTGAGGGATCGTAGGTTTGATCCATCACAATACCGAACCGCTCTACGAGCAAAACATCGACCAGGCACTAGCTATATAGATCTATTATTCTGTGGTAATAGATCCCTATATATAGAGGACTACAACAACCACTCTACCTACCGAACGCCCTAAACCGACTCGATATACCGAACTGCTCTACGAGCAAAACACCGACCAGGCACTAGCTATATAGATCTATTATTTTGTGGTAATAGATCCCTATATATAGACGCCTACACTCAACACTTTATTTCCTTACAAAAGAGCTCGCTGCTACATCTCTTTCTATTCTATCACACTGCTCTTTAGCACATGCGCCAATAGAAGACTAGCTCTGAAATTGGAGTACGCAAACTGTCACCTAAATTGTACAAAACCTAAAGAAACTCCACATCGACCAACTTATATAGAACGGCTTAGCCAAAGTCCTACATAGTCACCGACTGATACAGGACTCTAATGGATATATAATAATAATAACCTGTTTTATCAGTGAGCGCCCCACCTCAGTGAGCGCCCCACGAACACCAGCGAAGCGCATGCGCGACACTCAACACGTAATGTCTCAACAACCACAACCTCACAAGCCCTATACTGAAGCTGGCGTGCAGCTTGCCCTCTCTGACATTAAATGCGACCAGATTACGAGCCTGCGACGTGCTGAGGCAGTCTACAGCGTTCCTCGTAGGACGATACAACGACGACGCGACGGGAAGCCCTCTAGACGCGACTGCGAGCCCAGATCAAAGCGCCTGACGAAGCTAGAAGAGGAAGTGATTCTGCAGCGTATACTTGACGAGAACCTACGTGGAGTACCGCCCTCAAAGCTACACGTACAAGATATGGCTGATAGACTGCTGCGCGACCGCGGCGGTGAGCCTGTTGGTAAATGCTGGGTTGACAGGTTTATTAAGCGTACACCTGAGCTGCGCACGCGCTGGACTCGTCCATACGATCACCAGCGAGCTCTCTGTGAAGACCCAGCGATCATCGAGCCCTGGTTCACGCTGGTTCAGAACATGAAGGCGAAGTACGGTATTGTGGACGACGACATGTACAACTTTGACGAGTCTGGCTTCCTGATGGGCAAGATATCTTCACAACTTGTTGTGACAGGCATAGAGAAACCTGGGAAAGCGAAGAAGCTTCAGCCTGGTGATCGCGAGTGGACTACGTAAATACAGGGCGTCAGCGCAACAGGGCGTGTTATCCCACCCTTCCTCATCTTTGCCGGCAAGGTTCTTATCTCTAACTGGTTTACTGAGGACCTCCCACGCAACTGGGTTATTCAAGTAAGCCCAACAGGCTGGACGAACAACAATCTAGCGCTCGCCTGGCTTGATCACTTTGATACGCATGCGAGGCCTGTAGGAGCGTATAGGCTGCTGATTATCGACGGCCACGAGAGCCATTGCTCGATAGATTTCCAGGATCGCTGCAAGGAGAAGAAGATTATTGCCCTCTGTATGCCTCCACACTCGTCGCACCTCCTGCAGCCGCTTGACGTCGCCTGTTTCTCGCCATTGAAGCGCGCGTACGGTGATCAGATCTCAGCCTTGGCACGCGATCGCATCAACCACATCAGCAAACAGACCTTCTTACCAGCCTTTGAAGTAGCTTTTGAGAAGGCGTTTACAAGAGAGAATGCTTGCGCAGGGTTTCGAGGCGCTGGATTGTCTCCACATGATCCACAGGCTGTGTTATCGAAGCTGGATGTGCAGCTGCGTACGCAAACTCCACCACAGCAAGTCGACGCCGCTTGGGAGGCGAAAACACCACGCAACGCCAAAGAAATGGAGGCGCAATCAACGCTGGTTCAAAACAGGGTGAAAATCCATCGAGGGTCTCCAGCAAGTTCACTTGATGAGCAGGTGCGGCAGCTGACAAAAGGCGCGCAGCAGATGGCTCATGAGATGGTGTTGATGCGCGCAGAGATAGTGCGCCTTAATACTGCTACTGAAGCAGCAACAAAGCGTAAAAGTCGCAAGAGACGCTACGTACGGGCAGAGGAGACACTAACAGTCGGCGAGGTATTAGACTTAATTGCTGAAAGGGAGGGTGGCAGACGTGAGGAGGGTGAGGAGCCGGCGAAGAGGGTGCGCGCAGGGCGACGCTGCGGCCGTTGCGGTGAGATTGGGCACAACTCTCGCACCTGCAAGGTAGAAATTGAGGATATAAATAATAGTGACGCTTCTGAATAATACTATACTGTTGCAAGAGTACAAAATTTGTGTTGTGGTGCTGAGCTACGTCGCTGCGCGTACGCCTCGCTGGTGTTCGTGGGGCGCTCACTGATAAAACAGGTTAATAATAATAGTAAATAGTATGAGAGAGAGGTGTGAGGCTGTATTGGCTGCCCAGGGCGGCTATACCAAATACTGAATAGACCATCTCAACTTGTACTAGTTGAAATCAGCCCCTGTTTGCCCCACTGTACAAAACTTATGCCTGATACCACAGTATGTGTGAGTGACGCGTACAAGCGAGTAACGCACCTAACAACGCAATATCTCAACATGGCGGTATACACATGTCCTATCACCCGACGCTGATACTGGCTGTTTTTGGCTGCTGAGTGAGAAAGTGGGCACAAGGAGCATGTGTTCGGCTACGAGTGTTGGCCCGTCATCAGCCCGCACCATAGCTCTGCCTAAGATACCCGCCTCGATCCTACATCGGGCCGACTTGCGCTGAGCTCAGCAGAGTTGTCAACAATCAAGCCAATCTGCAATCAAGCCAAATGTGGCCCCTGCTTACTAGCGGCCTAGAATATACAGGTACAGCTATACCTAAATATAGGGGTGGCACGTCTCTTTCATAGGCCCGTGCCTGATCGACAAGGCTAGCGAGCAGGGGCCACATTTGGCTTGATTGCAGATTGGCTTGATTGTTGACAACTCTGGAGCTCAGACACCTGTAGTGCTGCATCGGAAATTTATATATTACTGCGGACGTTTCTCCGAAACGTGTCGAAGCCACTCAGAAGCTGTTTTGTGACCTACCTAGTCAGTGTTGCGAAGATGAACTCTTGGACTGCAATGAGTCTCCGTGGAGGGGCCGTCAAATCTTGCGACCCAGTGGGGCTGCGAAAGTGTGACACGTCGCGTCAGGTGACCCTACTTGCTCTAATTGAACGCAATAAACTCGGGGGCCTAGTTTGCGTCCACCCCTAGTTTGCGCCCACCGTGCGCGAATGCGCCCACCCAGCTCAACACGCGATAACTCAACAACAGCGCTTATATTTGAAACTGTGTACATATGGATGCTAGAGTAAGAGCTTCAGCTTGAGCTGCTGCAGTCTTTGCAGCTTTCTCTGTCTCTTTTGTTGATGACTGCGCAACTTGAGCTGCTGCTCTGTCTATTGCAGCTTTGATACTCTCAGCATTGCTAAAGCGTTCATTCTGATTAATCCTGACCCTCTTTCTCGTCTGCCTACTCTGAAGTTGCTCTAGTTGATATTTCAAGTGTTGATTCTCAGCCTGTAGTTGAGCTGTGAGAGCAGTTGATAGAGATATAGCCTTCCCTGCTTTGCCAAGCACTTGGCGTGTGCTCCGAGAGAGAGATCCTAACTGTAGAAGCTGCTGCTGAGCTTTATATAGATCTTGAGCCCTCTTTGGAGTTAAGAAGGATTGATCTACAAGAGTTTGAGGCTGCGCAGGCGATGGAGGAGTAATAGGACGAGCATAAACCTAAGAGGAGTTGAGGACAATAGAAGGGTTGTATGGGCAGAGGCCTGTAGCCCTCCGACCAGCTCGAATAACGCGCTCAGAGAGGCCTTACTCTCGAGCTTGATGACAGGAGGATATAAAGCGCTCCTTCTTTATAGGAGCTGCGTCATCACGAGCAGATAGAGCTCCAATCCTAGCTCTATACTCTGACTTGAGTACGCTAAAAGGAGCTAGGTCTAGAGGCTGTAGGAGATGAGAGGCTGTAGGAGATGAGAGGCGTGAGGAGGAAGGTATATAGTCCATATCCTATGCTGACGGCAGAGTAGCATGAACTCAATATCGACGTGAGACCCATGTCCATCAAGTATCAGTATCCTCCATTGATCTCCATGAGGCTGAGTGTCTGGGATGAATATGCACCTTAGCCACTCAATTCCTATCTCATGCGAGGTCCATCCATTCTTAGAGGTGGTATATAACCAGTCTGGAACTGAGCTAGACGGGAACCACGTTGTCTGTAGGCTCTGTCCCTTGAATATCACTATGCACCTGAGTTTCTGCCCAGTAGCTGAGATTGTCTCAAGTATCGATACCCACTCGTGATCGCCTGGAGTTTTGACGTAAGCTTTACGCTTGCCAGCTCGTGCGACCACCTGAGAGTTGGTACATACTCCTAGTGCGATGCCAGTCTCGTTCATATTCCATATATCCTCTACCCTGATATTCAGCTCTATTCGAGTCCTGTAGAAGAGCTCTAGGAATGCGAGAATCTGAGCAGGGCTCGCAGCCTCAGCTCTTAGGGTGTCAATCGATCGTCCAACAATACTTGCAACTCGAGGTTGACGCGCAAGGAAGGATGAAATCCATCGCTGACCGAGGGGCTCGTGGTCGCCACCAAGTCGTAGTATTCGAGTCGCCATTTCTCGTACGCGCGCATGAGATGGAGGTAAAGAACGCGTATCCTCCTCGATGATCCAGTCAACTATGAAGGCCTCCTGTTCTGGTGTTAGTCGCTGCTGCTGTTGATGAGCTATCGCGTGTGGAACGCTGCCCTGCAGCCGGCGCCGGAGTGAGCTGCGAGGAACGTCCCAAGCCCTAGCAGCTGCTCTCTGGCTCGTAAAAACACCGGATTCAAGATCGCGGATAGCACCTTGTAAAACCTCTTCATGAGGATCTATATTGAATGCGGCGTTGTTGTGTTATCGCGTGTTGAGCTGGGTGGGCGCAAACTAGGGGTGGACGCAAACTACCGTGCCGGACGGTCATGTGCCTCGGACGGCTACATGCCCGATCCGCCCCACCAAAACCACCACAAAGATGGGGCTGTAGAGCCGCACTAAATAGCTGTTATTGTGAGATATTTTGGCATTGCGATCTAGAAATAGTATTGCGATATTCCATCTACTTATGTTTGGCTGGCAACTTGATGTCGCGCCCACGTCGCGATCGAATCGGTGGTGGGCTCGTTGGGTGAGTAGATGGCTGCGCACCACCACCACGATCACAAACGATAGATTTTTTTGGTTTTGGTTTTGTACGAGCTTGAAGGCTCTTCTTCTTACTCTTCTGGGAAGTTTTGATAGTTTGTTGAAGTCGTTTTGCTGCTTTGCGGGCTGCTTGACGAGCTGCTCGCTCGGCGGCTTCATCCGTTCTCTTCTTCTCCCTCAGTAGCTTCGCCTCCGCTCGCGCCCGACGCCTCGCATCGATCTCGCGCGCTTTGATTAGCTTTGAATCCTCCCGAGCCTGGATCGCGGCAGCTTTTTGTTGTTGTAGCTGCTCAGTATCACGATCTTTCTGCTCCTGGACGCTACGAGCTTCTCTCACCTTCCGCGGGGACCAGAAAACCGCTCCACCATAGTACCCTTCGGATTGCTCGAGTGGTCTATGCCGAGATCGCTGCTTGCGCTGCCTCTCCTCAATTAAGGCTTCTCGCAACTTCTTATTCTTTTGCTCAACAAGCGATGATCGGGTGGATAGCTTAAGGATAGTTTGATTAAGCTGCGAGATCTTCCTGCTCTCTTTATGGTTGACCGCACGATCTACTAGCTGCCTGATCTTTCTCCAATCAGACGCACTAAAGTTAGAGGACTCGCTATCGCTCTCACGGACTGTAGTTCGGAACTTCTGGAGTATTATCTCTGGATTGAATGGCGATAGGCCTGTGGCTTCAAACGCCCGGAGGATTGTAGATTCCTTGAATGAGGTCTTCCAAGCTCTCCAAAACAGCGGGAAGAAGTGGCTTTTAGTGATAGATAGCAGCCCACGGCATTGATTCACGAAGCTCGATAGCTCATTGGAGTACGCGGTCGATAGAGGCTTAAATAGGCCAACGTCAAGAGGCTGCAAAGTATGGGTCGCGTGAGGTGGGTAGATCGCTAACAAGATCTTGTTCTGGTCACAATAGTCCAGGAAATCCATCGTGAGGTGAGACTGATGCCCATCTACAAACAATAGTCGGTAAGACGATCGAGCTTTTGCTTTGGTGGCAGGATCAAACACCTGTTTGAGCCATTCAAGCCCAATATCGTTGTTCAACCAGCCGGAGGGGGATGAGGCGATTCGGGCTCGATGAATATCTGGATCAAAGCCTTGCAACCACGAGTCCTGGATCGATCTAGATTGACCCTGATAGATGAGGCTTGGCTCAAGGTGAGATCCATCAGCGCAGATACAAGCGATGAGAGTTATCCAATCTTGGTTGCCATCTTGGATCAAAGATCTTCTGATACCGCCCTCTAGAGAAGCCCTGGAGAAGATCCTCTTTGAGCGAGATTCGACTCCAATCATGAAGCCCTTCTCATCCATATTGTAGATATGGCGCGGCTCAACTTGGTATTGGCTGAGTTTATCGCGTAGAAGCTCAAAGTAGAGCTTATATTTCAGTTCTGAATCCGCTCTGTGGCGTTTGCGATCCATGGCGGTGACCAGTTTTGATTTGAGAAGATTGGGATAGCGTTGAACAAAGCGATCAACCCAGTGGTATCCAAGCTCTTTCTGGGCAAGCTGTGAAGCAAACCTGCGTACTGTATCTCTACTAGGTGGCAAGCCTTGCTTACTAATTCGATCGATGTACTGTATAAGCTCTAATTCCTGTTGTGGGTGGAGAGCGCGCGGATTTTCATAGTAGGCCGCGCGCGAGGTGGTTAGACCTTGGTGCCGCCGCCTAAGCGTCGTAGGCTCAACGCCGTACTTTTTCGCAATTTAAGTATATATCAGTTTTTCTCCAGGCTCTAAAGCTTGTATAGCTGTAAGCGCAGCGTCGATAGGCTCCATTTGCGGTGATCGCGGCGTGGCAAAGTTGGTGGTGGTGGTGGTTTTGGTGGGGCGGATCGGGCATGTAGCCGTCCGAGGCACATGACCGTCCGGCACGGTACCGTGCCCGTGCGCGACACGAGCCAGTTCGCGAGTCGAGCCACCCAACCATGTATATTGAGATTGTAAAGATGAGGCTGTAGAGCCACCTACAAAAGCGATTATCGCGAGATTTTTTGGAGTATTGATCTATAGATGTATGCGATACTTTCTATTTAATTGAATCTCGTTGGCGTCTTGATTTGCCGACCGCGCGTCGTCTTTTTGGGTGGTGCGGGCGGCGTCGCAGGTGCAGGAACAGCACCATTTCCACGCCTACTAACACGACGACGCTTTGCTGTATTATTGCCGGCTTTGTGTGAGGCTTTTCGCTTAGGTGTATTGCTTGTATCGTGAGATTTTTGTGCGGTTGCAGCGTCGCGTTGCAGCTTTTTGAGCGCCCTCGCGGCGGCAAGTTCCTCAGCCTTCGCTTTTTTTGCCATTTTGCGCTCCTCAGCGGCATGTTGTTGAGCCACCTTTGCTGCCGCCGCCTGCCGCTTTTGGTATAACTTTGCCGCCGCTTTCAGCTCTCTATCGTGAGTTTTTTGGAGTTGTTCGCGTTCGGCTTCATGTCGTTTCGTCGCCTCGCGGGCGCGGGCTTCGCGGAGCTTCCTTGGAGACCAGAAAACAGCGCCACCGTGGTACTCTTTGCGCCGTTGAAGATCCATAGTCTTGCTCTTTGTCTTGTGCTTCTTTTGGCCCTTCGCCGCTTGCAGTAGGCCGTCGTTTTCATAGTGGAGGAGCTCGTTTTGCACCTGTAGAGAGTGTAGTGAAGCCTCAAGCCGCCGGGCTTCAAGCCTGGCCTTATTATCGACTGCGGCGTCAAAAACTTTTCGCAGCTCTCTCCAGCTATCGCCGTCGCCGTGCTGCCCAAGTCTTGAAGCCTCATCTTGCTCTGAGTTGGTGTTGTAGAAGCGTTTGAGTATAACTTCCGCATCCATCGGCCACACGCCTGTAGCTTGAAAACTCTTCAAAATGTTATCCTGCGTCATTGTAGAGCCCCAGGCAGGCCAAAAGAAGCTAAAGAAGTCGCGTTTTGTGACTCGCAATAGCGCTTGCGAGCGCTGAAGGTGGCGGTCGAGTTCTTGAGAGTAGTACTTCGAGAGCGGCGCGAAGAGGACCACATCAAGCGGCTGGAGGCTGTGGGTAGCGTGCGGGGGGAAGATAGCGAGGAGAATGCGATTGCCGTCGCAAAAATCTATGAAATCAGTCGTTACATGGCTGCCATGGCCGTCAAGGATGAGAAGCCTGTAGCTGCGGCCCGCTTTCTGCTTCGTACAGCGCTGGAACACCTGTTCAAGCCAGGCCAATCCTATATCATTGTTGCTCCATCCTGAGCCTGAATTTGAGAAGAAAACCTCGTGTTTACCGACCTCTACGGCGTCGACCCAGCCTGATTGAAGCCCTGAGGTGCCCTGGTAGATGAGAGCGGGCGGCAGTGCATCCCCAGAAGCGCATACGCAAGCCAGCAGCGTTATCCATTCCCTGTTGCCATCTTGAACCGCCGCTGTACGCTCTTTTGAAGCCCATACTGCCTTCGAAAAGACGCGCTTTGAGCGTGATGTGATGCCAACAAAGAAGCCCTTCTCATCCATATTGTACGTATTGCGCGCCTCGACGTTGTGCTCTCGCATCTTCGAGTGCAACATGTCAAAGTAGAGCTTGTATCTTTCTTCAGAGTCAGCCTGGTGCCGGTTGCGATCGATCCCGGCACTCCATTTAATGGTGAGGTCGTCGGTGTGGCGATGGAGAAACCGCGTAACCCAGCTTTCAGAAACCTCCCACTTCACTACTGTCCCGGCGAAATTTTGTATCATCTCTCGTGTAGGTGGCAAGCCTCGCCTTGTGCATCTTTCTGTGTATTTTACAAGTTCATCCTCTTGTTGTGGGCTGAGTAGGAGCTTCTGTTCGTTGTAGGCTGCATTTGATCGTTGAACACCGCGGTGTCTTCGCGACAACGTCGTTCGATCGACTTTGAACATTTTTGCAACTTGGCGGTACGAGAAATTATCTCCAGCTTCACGCGATTCAATATATCTAATTGCTTCTTGAATTGGGTCTATGGTTGTAGAGTTATCGCGTCGTGGAAATGGGCTGTTTTCAATGTTATGATGTTCAGATGGCTCGACTCGCGAACTGGCTCGTGTCGCGCACGGGCACGGTAGCGAACTGGCTCATCGTACGCACAGATATTTCCATTAGAGTCCTGTATCAGTCGGTGACTATGTAGGACTTTGGCTAAGCCGTTCTATGTATGATGGTCGTTGTGGAGTTTCTATGGGTCTTGTACAATTTGGGTGGTGTTTTGCGTACTCCAATTTCAGAGCTAGTCTTCCATTGGCGCGGGTGCTAAAGAGCAGTGTGGTGAATAGAAAGAGATGTAGCAGCGGGCTCTTTTGGATAAGGAAATATTGTTTTTGTAGTTTTATACAGTGTCTGTCTGTTCGGTGGTTTGCCCAAGGTGCCATTTTCTCGTGCCAATCCCAGTACTTGCAATAAAGGCTAGAGTAGCTTTGATGCCTGTCTTTGTTTGGAGGAGAAGTGGGAGGGTGATGGGTCTGTGTGGTATTGCTTCTTTGAGTGTATTCCGATGTGCTTTGTACTGTTTGCAATCTAGAAGTAGATGCTGTGGTGTTTGTGGTTTGTAGCATATACATAGATTGCAGTCTCTCTTGTTGAATCTCTTAAGGTAGGAGTTGAAGTATCCATGTCCTAGCTTGAGTGAGTAGAACGCGCTCGAGATTTCTCTTGGTGTTCCCTTCGGGACTTTGATTGTTGTATGTGTGTTGAGCTTGAAGATCCTTGAGTAGGAGCTTCTGTTTTTGGTGGGCCTGTCGGTATACCTCTTGTACTCCATCAGTTGTTCTGTTTTTTGTATTTTGTTGATTTCTGTGCCTAAGTAGGCTAGGCTCGCTATGGTCGATGTTGTTGGTCTCTCTTTAGCTGCTTCCTTTGCTAGCGTGTCGGCTTTTTCGTTGCCTTTGACGTCGTTATGTCCTGGGGCCCACTGCAGGTGGGTAGATGCTTTCTTTGTCGTTATTCTCTTTGCGGCTCTGATGCATCTTAGTAGCCACTGTTGTCCCGGGTTGTCCGATAGGTTGTTAAGCCTGTGAATTGCTGCTTGGTTGTCTGCGTATACGTAGATCTCTTGGCCTTCTTGTGCCACTATAGCCGCGTGTTCAAATGCCTGTGCTATCCCCTCTAGTTCACCGTTGTAGACTAGTTGGGAGCATCCAATGTTTGTCTTTTGAGAAAAGGTTTCTTCGTGGGTGGAGCTGTACGCTACTACACCTACGCCGATCCCTATTCCCTTGTCGTGTTGTGAGGCATCTGAGTAGATTGCGGTGAAGTTATCTCCGCTCCTTGATAGGATATAATCCGCGTGTGCAATTGCCTCTTCCTCTTTGCTCTTTTTTGATACAGTAACCTTGTAGTTAAGACTTTCCCACGGTCTGAACCTATATGGGATTATCTTTTCTACGCTATTGTTGTCTCTCTCTGGGATTGACTTAACAATAGTATATAGTTGTCTATGCTGGTTTGGCTTTTTGTAGCTAGCTTTGTCTGTATTTGTGATCCTTGTAATTGCTTTCTGGATTGGGTGGTTGCTGGATAGCTGGTGTGCTCTAGACGCATACTTTCGGTTGTTGGTGTTGAGTCTAATTGCAGGTGACGTAAGTCCGGATTCAATGCTTGTTGGTAGGGATGGTGACGTTCTAAACACTCCAATTATCTTCCTACACGCTAGGTTGTGCAGTGATTGTAGGAGGCTAGTGGCGTAGCTTTGGTTCTTCCAGTATATTTGTGATCCGTAGTCTGCAACGCTTGTGACGCAGGCTAGGTATAGTTGTCGTACTGCTTTTGGGGAGAGTCCTCTTTCGATGTTGGCCAGTCTCCCTAGCCTGTGAAATGCTTTTGTTGCTTGGCTTACGCGTGTAGCAATATGTTCCTTGAAAGACAGTCTATTGTCTATGTGGATGCCTAGCCATTTGATTGTGTCTTTCGGTTCTACAATGGTGTTGTCTGGAAGCTGTAGGCTTCTCTCTTTTCTCTCTTTCTTGGCGGTAAAGTGAATGAGCTCTGTCTTAGCTATATCGAACATAATCGCTAAGTTTTTCCCTCGGTGAGATAGTAGGCGGACTTGCTGTTCTAGTATTTTGACGTTTTTCTTTAGAGATGTTGAGGATGTCGATAGAGATAGGTCGTCGATATAGGATAGGTTGAAGCTTTGTAGTCCTGGGAAGAGGTCTCTGGTGTAGATAAGAAAGAAGATCGGAGACACTAGGCTGCCTTAAGGTATCCCAGCTATTATCTCGGAGAATTCTTGTGTCTTATTGTCGAAGGAGAGTCTTAGCGATCTATTTGAGAAGAAGGATTTTGTCCAAGTGATAAGACTAATTGGGAGGCCTAGCTTCTTAAGTGTTCGCAGGAATTGATTGTGTGAGACGTGGTCAAATGCTCCCTTTACGTCCAGGAAGATAGTTGATGTTATTTGGCCTTTCTGTTTCTGGTGCTGGATTTGGTCGATGAGTAGCATAGCTGCATCTATTGCAGATTTCTTGAGTCTACCCCCAATTTGGGTTAGGTGTAGTAGCTCTGTGATTTCTGCTAGATTGCTCAGCCTACTTGCGGTGATCCTCTCGTTAATCTTTCCTAAACAGCTTAATAGAGTAATGACTCTGTAGGCTTTTGGGATTGAATAGTCTGGTTTTGATGCCTTTTTGAGAACAGCTCCTGTAGCTTGTTTCCAGCATTTTGGGTGGTATCCGTAGTCGAATAGGAGTGAGAAAGCTTTAAACATCGTTTGCGGTTGAGCTTTGTACGCGGCTGTGATCACAGTCCGCAACAATCAATTAAGTGGGTCCTAGAAGGTTCAGATTGGATTGATTGATTACCGCTTTAAGCCTAGTAGTTACCTATAGGAGTTTAAGCCCTACCTAGATAGGTAAGTGGGTCTAGGAGAGTGACCGGATTGAATTGATTGTTGCGGAGTCTAGCTGTGATTATGTCTTGTGTTATTGCATCTGGTCCTGGGGTACTACTTTTGACTTGACTTGAGCATGCTCGTTCTAGTTCAGTCGTGGATAGTGCTGGCCAATCCCATCTCTTTTCCTGGTAGTTGGTGAATGTGGGCGCTTCGGTTGTGGGCGGTGGTGGGAATAGCGTGTTGCGGAACGCTTGGCATTTCTTGTCGAATGATGTTTCTCCTTGTATAGGTGGAATTATTTTGACTTTATTATCCTTTGTGTATGCCATGGCTTTGTAGATTGACTGCGGGTCCTCCTTCTCTAGGAATTCATTCCAGTGTTTCCTTTTAGCGTCTTTGATTGCCTTGTTGTAGGTGTTTCGTGCACGTAGGAAGTCTCTTTTCTCTAGGTAGGCGTCGTGTATCGCAGTAGTTTCGAGCTTTTCTTTAAAAATCCTTCTATAGTGGGAAGTGTCTTGTCGTAGCTTTGTCAGCTCTTTGTTCCACCAAGCTTTTGGTTTTGGACCAAGTCTAGTGATAGGGATAGCTTT
This sequence comes from Pyrenophora tritici-repentis, assembly GCF_003171515.1. Classification (NCBI taxonomy): domain Eukaryota; kingdom Fungi; phylum Ascomycota; class Dothideomycetes; order Pleosporales; family Pleosporaceae; genus Pyrenophora; species Pyrenophora tritici-repentis. Next base: position 2,315,117 of record NC_089397.1, on the reverse strand, counting down.
GTTTGCTGCAGTTTGGATTGCTTGAGTTATTGCTTTGCCAATCTCTTCTAGCTGTTGCTCTAGCTCTGTATTGTTGCCGAGGAGAAGGTCCATTGAGTCTGCCTTTCTTGGATCACTGATCTGGTCCATATCTTGCAAGGTCTGACTGTTTTGGATTGCCGTTTCTAGTTCCTTGTTGAAGGTGTCCCAATCAGCCTTTGCAGTATTAAATCTGGGTTGATTTGTCGGGTTTTCTACAAGGTCTGCGTTTGTTTGGATGGAGAATAGGAGGCCGTAGTGATCTGATCCAGTTTCAGGTATAGTCTGCCAGTCCGTAGCTTCGCTAGCCAAGTCTGGAGTGACAAGTGAGAGGTCTAGGACTGTTTCTCTAGATAGGTGTGGTCTGAAGAATGTGCCTACTCCTGGTGTGTTTAGGAGCTCTAGGTCTTGTTCTTCAATCCAGTCAATAAATGGCTGTGCTCCTTGGCTCGTCGTTGGGCATAGCGGGTCCCACAATGGATGGTGCTCGTTGCTATCTAGTACTAAGATAAAACTTGGCGGAAGCTTGGTGTTGAGTATAGCTCTAGGCAGTGTTTTTTCCCCTTCGGCGTTTGTTTGGTTGTATACGTTAAATAGGTTAAATTGGAAATTAGAACCTTTTATTGTAATAGCCATTGCGTCTGGGTCTGTTTTGAAGTCGTGTTGGGTGAATGTCTCTGCTTCCAGTGTTCTAGATATATAAAATAGAACCCTAGGGCGGACGGGTAGGTTTGTTACTGGTAAGATCTGGATAAACGCAGTGTGATTTATAGATCTTGCTGTTGCGTAGTTGTCGTTGGTGGTTAGCCATGGCTCTTGAATTGCAATTATATCAGCTTTGTTGAGAAGATGTAAGGTTCAGTCCAGGTCGGCGGGGATGAGGCTCGTGGAAGTAAGCCCGAGCAGAAGGACCGACGCGGAATGATGATCTGTCATGTAAATCCCCAGATCATCATGATAATAAGAAGACAGAACAACAGCTCTTAGTGTAGTTCAATCCAATACGTGGTGACCTAACATACCTCTACTCGGTTCCCTATGGTAGTCATACCACCAGAGGAGACCTTGTTCCAATAAGCTTTAAGTTCAACTGCAAGTTGCAGTGTAGACTCAGTCGCTGTAATGCTCTTGTTGAGATTGACTTGGAGGATTCTAATGTTGTTCAACATTAAAATCCTGCGGGGATGCTCTTTGTTACTGCTAGGTAGAGTTCGCACTCTTTGCTGTTTGTAAAGTGGAGCTCTTTGCAGTTAATACAGTGAGGGAGTGTATGGTTGCAGGGTTTTCCTTTTGTATTACACACTGAGCATTTGTGTGTTGTAGTTGCATGTTCTTCTCCGCACAAATTGCATGCTTTGAACACGTTAGATTGAGTAGTTACAGGTCATTCTCTTTCGTACTACACGTCATCACAGTCCGCAACAATCAATTAAGTGGGTCCTAGAAGGTTCAGATTGGATTGATTGATTACCGCTTTAAGCCTAGTAGTTACCTATAGGAGTTTAAGCCCTACCTAGATAGGTAAGTGGGTCTAGGAGAGTGACCGGATTGAATTGATTGTTGCGGAGTCTACACGTCATAATAACGCAACACGGAGGATCGCTTCGGCATGTAACGCTCTCAACAGTTACATCCAATTAGATCCAAGCTCTCACCTCGCACTTACATTCTCATGCAGTTGCACCTTCTGGTTTCCGTAAGCAGGTGACTTTTGATCCCATGCTAAGCCTCTCTCGTTTCATGGTGACCTTACCTGAATAGTACCAGCTCTTGTCAGCAATGCCGTGGGTCAATCTTCTCCTAAAGTCTGTCCCTATGTGACGAAAAACCTGTGTGCCGAAAATGACCAATCGGATTACGAGGGTCCAAGAGAAGTGTGTCATCTTTGCGACCCGGTTGGTCGTTCTCGGCACACGGGGTTTTTCGTCACATAGGGACAGACTTTAGTTCCTGTGCTAGCTCCTAGGATCTGGCCACCTCATCTTCTCTTGTATGACTCAAAGCACTGGAAACACGGAGTTTTAGATAGCTAAAGCAAGAAATTCGGCTCTTTCCCTTAGTAAGGCACCCTTAGCTTTTGTGGCGCAGTCGGTCGACGCAGGCCTGCAACGCTAGGCGCATATGTAGGTACAGCCTCACGTCTGAATTGCAAGGGCTTTTCTTTTGCAAAGTCGGAAATTCAACCCGGCATATGTTTAGTAGAACGTCAGAAGAGGAATACGAGAAAAAGGACGTTAAGCTTGGTTAGAGTAGTTGTATCTGGTGGGTGTAGCACTCCGACATGAACTCAACATTGGTATGAGAGCCATGGCCGTCGGGTATTAGGACACGACTGCGTGATTGATTGTGAGTGGTTTCCGGTATAAAAACGCGGCGTAACCACTCAAGGCCTGTACTGTTCGAAGCCCAGCCGTTTTCTGACGTTGCATACAGCCAATCTGGTATAGATTCTAACGGGAACTAGCTGGCTTCGAGATGCTGTCCCTTGAATATTACTACCGGGCGTAGCGTGTGGCTGGTAGCCAAGACGCACTCAACTATCGATATCCACTCTCGGTTTTCTGGAGATTTCCGGTAAGTTTTTCTTTTCTTAGATGAACTTAACGCCATGGGGTTGTTGCAAATGCCTATCCTAAGTCCAGTCTCATCTATACTGTATATATCTTCCAACAAGATGTTGTACTGGCGTCGGGTGTGCTCAAAGAGCTCGATGAAAGCTCGAATCGCGGTCGGATCGGCTGCCTCAGCTCGGGCGGCATGGATAGATCTACCGACTACCGAATGGGTCCGCTGGTTCGCCGGAGGAACTGGGATACCCAGCCGCGCCCAAACGGGCGGTCGTCACCGTTCATGGCCAGCAATTGGGTCGCAACAGCTCGTACTATAGAATGGGTGGGCGGCATTGCGCGCTGATCTTCGATTAGAATCCAATCGACTATTTAGGTGCTGTTCTTGTTCGGGAGTTAGGCGCTGCTGTAGCTGGTGGGCGATTGCGTAGCGCGTTGCACCTGCCTAGCAGCGCTGCAGGGTTGTTCTGGGCACATTGTACGCTCTACTTCCTGCCCGGAGGCTCGGAAAAACTCTTACATTGCGATCGGCTAGCGCACGTTGTATAGATTGCTCATTTATAGGCATTTTAGTCGTGTTGTGGTGGAGTTGTATAGCTTCAAAAGTGGAAACGCGTGGTGGATTGGGTGGTTGGTGGGTGGATGGCCCGAAACCACCGGTGGCTCGGAACTCTAAGTACCCTACCGAGCTTAGTCATTTCTCAATAAAGCTTTCCGTCTGATAACTATGTTCTCGGTTGTTCGTCCAGGTGACGGATAATATTAGTCTAAGGTCTTAAAACCTTCTCTATATTGATTTAGTATAAGATCTTTCCTATAACTAGTTAACGTATCTTGTATTTATGTTTCTGTGTAAGCTACCTTACAACTTAAATTCACAAAGAAGCGCAAATCGTTAAAAACACGACTCTAGAATGCAGATTTTCCTCATGGACCTACTTAAGAACGCTAGGATAGGTAACACTGTTATCATCCCTTGGCTAGTAATCTGTTTTGTCGCTGTAAGCATCCACCGATTACTATAAATTAAAAGGACCAGACGGTAATATTTACTGACGCGAGAGACCTAATGGAAGGTTATATGCTGGATAGTACATAGGGCATGGTACCATCCTTTAGCAAAATACCCTGGTCCCGTGTTAGCAAGATTCACAAATCTATACAGCGCGTACCATGCGTGGAGAGGTGACATCCATCGGGACATACTTCGTTGTCATCTGAAATATGGTTAGTATCTGCTAACAATTCCATCACATTATAAATCTCATTAGCTGATGTGCCCTAGGTAGTCATGTACGTTATGCACCTAACCGCATCCTAATTAATACGCCAGGCGCCCTCCGTGGTAAGATGAAGATCCTTGCATGTGCTGTAAATCGTTCTTTTATATTTGTTGCTTACATGTGTAGATATTTACGGTCAAGGCTCGCACGTGCGTAAATCTACAACGTATCGTGTTTTATCATCGCAGGCGATCAATACTCTGACTATGTCTGACAAAGTGCAACATGCACATCGCCGGAGAATATTAAGCCAGGCATTCTCAGAGAACAACCTGAGGGTGCTAGAAACTACTATCCAGGAAAGAATTCAAAGATTTTGTAAGGTTATAAATGACCAAATCTGCCTAGGATGCGAGAGTGGCGATGCGTGGTCGGATTCGATCAATATGGCACACTCATGCAAGTCTCTCATCCAACTTCAATTTTTACTTCCTAAAAGTTCTAACATTAGCGAACATAGTTACTAATCTTGCTTTTGATGTTATAACGGCTGTGACCTTCGGGTTAGACTACCGCACGATGGAAGAACCACATTTTCGCTATGTAGTGGAAGCAATCGAAAAGTCAAACGTACGGCTGGGTGTACTTATGCAGGCCCCGGAGCTGGCTCTTAGCAGAGGGTTTGATCGACAACTATTCTTCAAAGCTAAAGAAGGTGGAGCTAAATTTGTTAAGTTCCTGCGCGAGCTTTTGCAGCAACGCCTTAAAAAAGGCCCGGCAGGCCCTGTCAAGGACATTTTTAGCTTTCTACAGCAGTGCAAGCATCCTGACTCTAGTACTGGGTTAAGCCCGATAGAAATCAGCACCGAGACAGCGACATTTATAGTAGCCGGTAAGTTCCGCCTCTATTCTTATGTATAATACTAAACGTTCTTCTCTCTAACAATACGTTGCTAGGAACTGATACAACGTCTACAGCGATGGCATCTCTATCTCACTATTTAAGCTGGTCACCACGATGCTATTCACGTGCGAGAGAGGAGGTACGGACAATATTCGATTCCGAGGGCGACATAGTCTTTGGTCCCAAACTCAATTCGTGTGTATTTCTTCGGGCATGTCTCGACGAAGCGCTGCGCATCACGCCTCCTGCTGGAGGGCCTCTCTGGCGAGAAGTGGAAATAGGTGGGACCCAGATCAACGGAGACTATATACCAGCTGGTTGCGAGGTTGGTTCTGGCATCTATGCTATGCACCGCAGCCCCCAAAATTGGTCCGATCCGGATACTTACATACCCGAGCGATGGCTTCCGAACAAAGGTGCAGCAAAGTCCGAGAATCAAGAGCACAAAAATCTCCGCCAACCATATTTTCCTTTCAACATTGGGCCACGTAGTTGCGTTGGAAAACCTCTTGCAATCGCACAGATCATGTTAACATTTGCTCATCTCCTCTGGAAATTCGACTTTCGCATAGCTGATGCCGAAGAGCTGTGTTCTACTATTGATGATATAGTACCGCCTGAGTACATGCTCCAGGATTATATATCAGGCCAGAAACACGGCCCTATCTTACAATTCTGTTCTCGTTCCTAGAAACGCATTTTAAAGGGAAAAATCTCGGTCAGCTTAAAGCAATTACTATGCCAGCGATTGTTTATTATCTAGCATAACTAGTTAGTTTCTTACGTGATCTATTACATCAGGATTCGTAGTGCATAATTACGCTTGCCTTGTTAGATATGAATTGACCTAGCCTATCCTTGCTATGCCTCGCCCATAGTTGTGAGTTTGGTGTGTATTTCTTAGGGCTATGTAACTCAGTACTAAAATGGCTGTAGATGTGTAAATGACAACGACTACTTTCACCTTTATCTTGTTAACTCGACTGAGATAACGATGCCGTATGGCGACACTAATGTCACACGAGTGACTGTTGTACAGGAACAACCAGCTGACCAGGAGTTATAGTTCTAGCTACTAGGAGAGAAAGTTGCTGTAGATGGTATCTAGAAGCATTACAATATCTTAAACCCGAAGCGCGATCTGTCGAAGCTCGAAGAGCTGACCAAAGCAGTACCTAGCAATGTGAGAACTTATCAGATAAGAGGCATAAAAAACTAAAGTATACAAACACTGTATCGTGGACGGTACTACTAATGTATTGCCTATTGTCGCAGTCTATGCAAGACTGCAGAAGCAATGAATTTAGCTGAGCCAAAGCAACAAGCCGCTGTAACAGCAACAAGGTGGCACTGCCTCAACAAGAAAAAGCAATAGCTATACATTAGAGGTAAATGAAGATAGTTGTTGCACGCGTGGGTGAGGTGAAAAGTTAATTTGTATTTTTACTAGCTTTCTAAAGTCTGCGCTTATGTGACGAAAAACCCTGTGAGCCGAAAATGACCAACCGGATCGCAAGGATGATACTCTTCTCTACGACCCTCATGATCCGGTTGGTTATTTTCGGCACACAGGGTTTTTCGTCACATAGGGACAGACTTTAGTGATTTTCTCGCTACGGGGTGATGGATAGTAGGTGTCATAATCTCCTCAAGATTTTCAGTATGCGCGCAGAAAGCGAAGTGTTGAAAGTCAAAGTACCCCTCTCATTTGTTCCAGCACGGCAGGTATCCCAGCACTCAGGGAGAGACGTTAGATATTTCGGTCTTCTTCGTGCACAGTAAAAAGCCATCCAAACTCGTCGTAGGCCTTGCCCCGTTGGATGGCGCTCAGTTGATTCAACAACGTGGAAAACACTAAACCACCCTTGTTTTGTTCTTCGGATAGATATGTAATAATCTCAGACTCAGCCTCAACTTGGAGGCGTGGAGTGCTAGGCATTCCTTGTGTAATAGATCGTCGAGTGATGGATTTGATCGGTATTAGGACCACTGAAGTCCCCACTCCAAGGACTTCGCTAAAAGAGGGCAACTCTTTGTAATCGACAGGGCGCTTTTCCACCTTCCATCCCAATTGTTGAGCGATATGCTGAACACTGTCGCTCGTGACGCTATCGATTGTGCAACGAGAGTCAGGTACCACTAATGTTATGTTTGAATCGCCCTGGGAGTGCACGCCAATGAATGCGCAAGAGCTAAACTCATCGACCTCTTTGTGATGCACACTGTCTAAGTGTAGTGTGATACCAAATCCTTCTGCGCGTGCCTTGTCGCTCCAACGAATTACGGGTGCATAATTTCCACCCACCTTTGCGTGACCTGTACCCTTTGGTGCTGCGCGGTCAAAATCGTCTAAGATAAGTGCCTTAACTGGCTGTGTTCCAAGGTGGGCACATGTTGTCGGAACTACAAAGACACAGAATGTATACTCACTTGGTGCACTGAGTCCAAGGTGAGCGCTTGTCCCATACAGCTGCGGTCGAACATAAAGCGCTCCCCCGGACTCATACGGTGGAACGTAGTTAGCGTTCAGAGCTACAGCAGCCCTGCAAGCTCGGAGAAACATCTCAACGGGGACAGGCGGCATCGAAAGGACGATGCTTGAATGCTGAAAGCGGATGGCGTTGAGGTTGGGACGGAACAGGACAATTCTACCGGGATCGCCAGGCGTACGGAAGGCTTTGAACCCTTCTAAAGCCTGTTGGCCGTAGTTCAGAGCTGGCGACATGCCGTGGACGCGCATATAAGGATCTGAAACGAACTTAAGAGGTGTCCATTCCCCAGTGGTTTTCGAGTACGTGGATTCAATGTGACCATTTACTACAACTATAAGTCTTTTATTTTCTAATACCTAGTATGCACACACCTTCATATACTTGACGGTTATTGTCGGCTTTGTTCCAATCAATAGTAGCTACTGGAGGAGGCGGAAAACCCGACATGATAAATTGTAGTCCTTAGTATTCTCTTAGTAGCTTGTTACTCTTACGGCAAAGATTAGTTAAACCACTTGAATATAAATCTAGATTTCGTACTTACTAATCAATTACTATGAAGGCAAGCGAGACAACGAAATACGGAACAACGAATACAAGGGGGATAAGCTGAAGCCTTAGTTATAGTAGCCGATAGTGTAGAGTCGATATGTAGGGGATAATAAACCAATGTGTAGCTCGCAATTATCTGACTTACATTGGTGTTGACTATGGAATTAGTAGCTTTGTATTATTAGTATGAGTAGTAGAGTACGGCTAGTGTCACGGTAACGGCTAGTGTCACGGTAACGGCTAGTGTCACGGTAACGGCTAGTGTCACGGCTAGTGTCACGGTAACGGCTAGTGTCACGGTAACGGCTAGTGTCACGGTAACGGCTAGTGTCACGGTAACGGCTAGTGTCACGGTAACGGCTACGGTAACGGCTAGTGTCACGGTAACGGCTAGTGTCACGGTAACGGCTATGGTCCCGGTCAAACCATCAAGAACTGCCGTGTACTGTTGTCAGATTGTGATGGGTTATCAAAGACGGGGATAATAATCTAATAATATGATAGGGATTGATTGTATTATTCTGGTCTGATGTGGTGTCGTATTGTGTTGTTTCTGATCCAACGCAGTTCGATCAGTTGGATCGCGGTGGATCGTGCGCGCTGACTAATTTTAACTGATCCACAGAATCTGGGTGCTCCGAACACCCAGATTTTGTCCACCACCCAAAATATGCCCATATTCTGACAACTGTTTACCTAGTACCGTCCGACACTATCATATCCTGTAAGGTACTATCTCAAAAGCTACCCAATCTATAATAAGCCCTGAGGTAGCCGTATTAAAAGTCTATGTTTCGGAATACTGACTTCCGGCTGTAACATAACCGGCTACATAGTTTTACATACCCTAGTTAATCTAAAGAGTGAGAAATTACTACTAGCCTCAGCTATATAACATGTTTCCTTCTGGTCAAAATTCTAGTAGCATTTTTTTAGGCTGAGGCTTCGTTGTTACAATCTGATCTGCCATATCTAAGCCAATCTCTTTACTCAAGGAACGACTAATCCTCTATCTTATTGAATCGTTATAAGTCACATTCTAGATCTGTTATTGTTCTTTTGTTTTCTTATCTTGTGTTGGACACAGTCTTAATATGGTCGATTCAAATCGCGACGTCGCCTATATATTTAACTCGGCCATCGCTGCCGCATCAATCGGCGCTGCCTGGGAAATTGGGCTGCTTGATCAACTCCGGAACGGAAATAAGACGGATGTCAAAGAATTTGCAGCGCAACATGACCTACATTATGACTCTATCCACGGCTTAGTCACCGCGCTGGCTGTCGTACATGTGGTCGAGTACGACAACCACACAGCCACGGCTGGCAAGCTATTTGATGAGGTCTACCGATCGAAATCCATTTTCCATTGGCTCACTCTTGGGTCAGGTGGACTCCTCTCGCGTATGCAGTACGTGGTACGGAACGAAAATCGCACAGGAAAATTCTACCAACGAGACTCGGTTGCGATCTCGTACGCTTCCAAAGACATCAGCCGCGAACATTTCGACCCAGCATTTTGGCTAGCTATGGATGGAATCGATTATAAAATCCATTCGGTCGTTGATCTAGGAAGTGGAAGCGGCGAGCGGTTAATGGAGATCCTTGAAAGATATCCTGGGACTGTTGGTCTCGGCGTAGATATCGCTAAACCGTCCACAGAGGTCGCTAGGTCCGACGCGATTAAGCGTGGCTTTGGAGATCGGTTGTCTTTTGTTGTGGGTGACGTGCGCGCATTGAGCTACCGCGACGAGTTTGCTCAGGTCGATCTTCTAACATGCTTTATGATGGGCCACGATTTCTGGCCTCGAGAGAACTGTATTGCTACACTCCAAAAGTTGCGTACTGCCTTTCCTAAGGTCCGCCGCTTTCTCCTCGGTGACGGTACTCGGATCCTACTGAACACCGATAAAACTCACTGCAAGTACTCAACCAACGTCGACAATGTGCCTATCTTTACTTTGGGCTTTGAATTTGGTCACGCTATGATGGGAGTCTATATTCCGACACTTGAAGAATGGGAAGGTGTCTTTGAGGAGGGTGGATGGCGTTGTGTAAAAAAGCATCTTATTAGGTCTTTCACGTTATCCGTAATTTTTGAACTAGAGAGGCTATAAGGACGAGATAGCTAACGTCCGTCTCTGTGGGTCGAATACCCCCCGCAGCGAACCACCACTATCGTTCAAGCACGTTATACCTACGCAGTGGAGATTCCTAGATGTGAGTAAATAGGGACAGTGTTGCGGTTTGTGAGGCAAAGGTATTGCGCATGTCACGTGCGTTGTCCTGGCGCTCCTCCCTCCCCTCCATGAGCACTTTCTCCCCTCACCAGCATCAGAGATACGTCATGTAAATAGACCCTGATTATGGCTACATATAAGGTGGCCATGACAGCACAACAACAACAGAACACAATATACTCTGATGACTGCCTCGCGCGGTTACACTTTAATTGACTGCATTGTACTGCAACAATAAGCCTTGGGTGAGGCGGCTAGACTTCGGCTGGGTTGTTCTTGGCAGGACAGAACTTTTGAAGGGCACCTCTGCAGACTTTCCAAAAAGCAAGTTGACTTGGATTACTTGCTTGACTTGCTTGGTTTAAACCAAGCAAGCAAGTCAAGTAAGAGCTGGGCAGCTAAGCAAGCAAGTCAAGTCAAGATACTTTGCTTGCTTGGCTTACTTGGTTTACTTGGTTGTTTTAGCGTTACTGTGATGAGGGTGCTAAAACTGCTGTACGGTAGATGTCGCGATGGTTTTGAAGTGTTGCAGTTGCCTCGGTTGAGTCCCAAACAGGCTAAGCGGCTATCAAATAACGTTAGCCTTAGTCTAGCGCATTGCTCCAATCTCGACGTACGCCTGTCTAGAAGCCTATCGCAATGCAGTATCCCCTATAGCAACGCGTTTTCCAGTGATTTATACTGCCCTGATACCCCCAATATGGCCAAACGTCGCCTACCACAAACTTCTGCTCGGAGCAAACGTACGAAAGTAGCCGCTGCCACCAACAACGTCGCCTCAACTCCTGAGGCTTCACCTGAGCCTGCATCTAAGCCTGCATCTAAGCCTAGACCTCAGCGTCGATCACCTCGCAAAACCCTAGCTGCCGCAAGCCAGGCTAACGCCTCGCCGCCAATACCTACCTTCGAGTTGCAGTTCTTAGAGTCGCAGGCGGAGGCTGAGATTGTCGCGCCCACCGAGGGCAGCCGAGCTGGCACGGTGGCTACAACTGAGGCTGGAGAGGGTGGTCAGGATGAGACAAACAGCGCACTAGTTGAGAACTTTGACGGCATTGACTGGGCACGTTTACCTGATTTTATCAAGCCATTGGCGCGTTCTAAGCGCCCAAAAAGTTGGATCTTTCAGTATGGCTACCGCGTTGTTGAGCGCCATGCTACATCTCGAATCTGGTTTGTGTGCAAGTACTGCCATGTACACAAAACTATCGACGCTGGCCGTGGTGGTTTGTTTAACATTACTCAGGCTACAACCTCAGCAGCCACCCATCTCAGCCAACCAAAGCCTGGCCACAACCTTACGAAAGATGGCCCAAAGTTAGCGCAGAGAGCTCGAGGCCAGCTGTCGTTGCGGCAAGCTTTTGACGCTGGTTTAGACGTACAACAAAACACTGCTAACGCGTTTGGAAACTTCGACGTAGAGGGCTTTCGAACAGCCACTGTCATGTGGCTTGTTAACCGAAACCACCCGCTCAGCGAACTTACGACGCCTGATTTTAGAGAGATGATGAGATTTGCCAACCCAGAGGCAGAGGCAGCGTTGTGGGTAAGTAATACCAGCGTTTCTACCTTTGTGATGAGGTTGTTCCGGTCTATACGACCGCAAGTTATCGACACCCTGTCAGGCTCAGTAAGCAAAATACACGTAAGCTTTGATGGCTGGACAACAAAGGGTGGTAAACGTGGCTTCTTTGGAGTAGTCGCTCACTTTGCCGACGCAGCTGGAATAATACGAGACTTACCAATCGATCTGCCTGAGCTCGCTGGCGCCCACACCGGTGAGGCTATTGCCAAAGCTATCTCGACGACGCTCTCAGCATACGGAATAACAAGCGACCGATTAGGCTATTTTGTACTCGACAACGCTACCAACAACGACACTGCGATCGCCGCGCTCGCGCGCGAGTACGAATTTGAGTCCGCTCACCGGCGCCTCCGCTGCAGTTGTCACACGCTTAACCTCATCGGCCAGGCTATTATATTTGGCACCAACAAAGACGCCTACGGCAACACTCAAGAGCAGTACAATACCGAGGAGCAGTATATGCGAGAGTGGCGGAAAGATGGCCCTATTGGAGTGCTAGTTGACGTCATCAACTATATCAAAACGCCGCAACAGTACGAGCTTTTTCGTGGCTACCAGCGCCTTGCCAACAACAACCTGCCTGCTGAAGGGCGTCTCAAAGTACTCGAGCCAGTCAAGCCTGTCGTCACTCGCTGGAACTCATACTATGCTGCTTTTGAGCGCGCTACCAAGCTTCAAGCCGCGTATAACTTGTACGCTGAGCATCATATCAATAGGGTTATCCTTGAAGATGCGCACGCTGCGCAGCGGAATAATAAGCGGCCCGACGCCCCAAACTGGATGAGATCAACTGGGCTCCGAGCTGCTGACTGGGCGGTGATTGCAGAGTACCAGGACTGCTTAGAGCCGCTCAAGTACGCCACAAAACGCCTCGAGGGACGCTCTAAGGATGGCAAATACGGCGCAATCTATGAGGTTATACCCGTTTTTGAGTACGTACTCAGCAAGCTTGAGGCCCGGGCGCGCCCGTTCGAGCACGTCGACTTCAACGCTCATGCCGAGGCTCCAGAGGATCACCTCAACGTCAACCTCCGCGCCGCGTGGAGCAAAGCCAACGACTACTACAACAAGCTCGACGACTCGCCCGCTTACTACGCCGCTGTTTGCCTACACCCGTACTACAAGAACTACTGCGATGTGGCGTGGGCAGACAAAGCTGATTGGCTTACTAGTGCCAACGCGTCGTTCCAACAGCTTTGGGCGGCATACAAACCTCAACGAGCACGCCAGCGGTATACAACTGCGCCGAGTAGCAACAACATAGACGAGGCAATTATTGCTATACTTAGCCGCAACAATGACCGAGAGGCTCCACTTGACGAGTTTGAGCGCTGGAAAACACAAGAGCCGCAGTGGACGCAGGAGCAGTACAACGCAGATGGAAATCCTGTCCAATACTGGATACAACTACTGCCGAAATACCCGCATTTAGCGCAGTTTGCAATCGATATCATGACTATCCCAGCATCAAGCAGCGACTGTGAGCGCCTCTTCAGCAGACTCCGCAACAATCAATCGATCGACATGATTGATTCCTATATAGGTTAAAGAGTTACTTTATTAGGCAGCCTTTAACCTAGATAGGAATCAATCATGCCGATCCGATTGATTGTTGCGGAGTCTGCTCTTCAGTGAGCTTGGCGACCTTCTTGAACCTAAACGACGTGCTCTGGGCAGTGAGCTACTCGCAGCTCTTCAATTAGTAAGGTCATGGGTGCGAGCTGGTTATAAACCGTACAACTGTAGCGAGGCTAAGCTTTCAGATGAGCAGCTTGTAGGAGATTACAACATACTAGAGTGGAACACTGAGTTTTGGTAATTTGTATGTAGCTTAATCTCTTTGTAGTAGTCAAGTAATCCAAGTACTTGCAAGTAATACAAGCAAGTCAAGCAAGTAAAAAAATCACCCCAAGCAAGTCAAGTAAAGCCTATGTTTGAACCAAGCAAGTCAAGTTTAGAGCGGTGACTTGCTTTACTTGCTTGTTGGAAAGTCTGCACCTCTGTACACAGAGATACAAAATATGCAGGGAGAATCGATATGCGATTTCATAGCACCAAGCTCATAACTGTCACGGTTTGGTGATGGGACGATGCCTATCTGAGACTAGCGCTGTTTATGGTCACTCACCTACATAAACTTTCCATAGCTTGTACAATACAACCTCAGTCAATCCTCAACTTCTTCCCTATGCGTACGGTTCACCCACTCCAACAATAACTGTTGGAGCTGTGGGACTGATAGGATATCAAGCGTGAGGGATTTGATCAGATTCTGCTGTCCTGCCGAGACTCAGAAGATATCAAACTATATATTGTCAAGGATCAGTTCGCCAATGAGAGCGCTTCATCTTCCAGACCGAGCGCTCAGTCCAGCTTTGATCCATATATTCCTAGAATGATCCAGTCTGCGACAAAAATCTATTCAATTAAAACCCGAACGCCTGAACTTCCTCTTTGTGGTTGTGGTACAAAAGTATCATGTTTGATATCAACGTCAGCTCTGCTTGTTTGGTAGAGCTGCATATTGAAGGTTGTAAACAAAGTCGCTACAGTGAGATATAGATTTGACCAAGCCAAACTAAATCATTGAAGATCTATTAGTAAATAACATCTGTGGACGATTGGAAAATTTGGGAGTTGAACATTCAAACTTACTTCATCCCAACGCACTGTCTTGAACCTCTACCAAATGCTACTAGGTATTTGTTCAAAATCTTTCGCTCTTGTAGATCTGTCCAACGCTCAGGAATAAAGTCGTGCGAGCGAGGGAATATGGATTCATCGTGATGAATCATAACAGACGTCATGCCGACAGGGGTCTTTGCTATGGTTAGTGATGGAAAACGATCTAGAGTTCCCTTCTCGAGCTTACGTTTGGCGGAATTTTAATATCCTTGTAGTAGAGTGGCCCTTCTGGTGAACTCCGCTGAGAACGATGGGATAATCCATAGGAGAGCCTGAGATATAAATATGTCAGCTCTATTTATACAAATAGGTGATACAATGACATTACTAACCTAAGGCCTTCGAATATAACTCCTGTCTAGTAGATATTAGCTTGCTAGTTTCCATACTAATGTTAATTGAAGGCAACCAACTAAGTAAGGTAACTGCTCTAACATATGAACCGAAATCCCGTCATGCATTACATTTCCTAGCTCGTTCCTCAACCTATTTAGTATTTGGGGCTTGTCCAGAACATGGAAAGTGATCACTGCGAGCGTATTTGCTGTGGTCTCCGTCCCAGCTCCGATGAGGCTCACAATCTCATGGTTGACTCTCTCCTCCGTTCTTTCTTCGGGTGGAAGCCGGGCATTTGCAAGCCCATTGAAAAGAGGGGGTGAGTTGATGGTTCTCCCTCCAAGGTATCGTCTTTGGCTTTGGATCCTTGAAAGACTGCTCTAGCGACTTCATCACACTTTTGTCTATACTTCTTGGTTCTCATCACCTTAGGGAAAGTTCGAGACACAAACCATTCAGGTAGGAAAAACAAGGGAACTATTGCCCAGGGAATATGTCGAGTAATCATCCCAATTTCCATCACGTCCTTGATGGTTTTGTGCCATTCAGGAAACAAGTCTGGAATATCAAGATAATTCCAGCATTGTGGACAAGTATACTCCGTTATAATGTCCGTCATAAAACAGGTGTAAGCATGCTCTATCATGAGTGGTTTTCCAGTCCCAGAGAACTCACGGACCCGCCCACAAAGTTTCTTCACCTTCCCCCTGAGTAATGGCTCCAAGCCCTGAACCTTCTGCTTGGAAAAATATGGAGAAATGGCTGAACGACGAAGACGATGCAATTTGTGATCGACCGTGGCAAATGTTGATTTTGGGACGTTCAGGTATTTCAAAAACCATTCGGACTTATTTCGTGGGGAAGTAAGCGAATATACAGTCTCATGATACTGAGGGTCGTTAATGTGCACCTCAAATGGGCTGATACGCACAATCGGTCCTATTCGAGATGAGAATCATGTCTCTCCTGGAAAGAAAGCAACTCACCGTATTGTTTGTGCAACTCCTGGATCTTCATGGTGAATCGGCCTCTAAGAATAACATCGTAGTAAAATTCGTATAACCTCGTTGCCGCAGCTAGTCTGGGACCTGGGATATGGGCTAGGCGCGAAAAGAACAGCCGATAAACGATGATGAGAATAAGATATCCAAGAAACGAGGTTGTTACTAAGACTGCTAGGTGCTTTTTTAGAGAAGTTGCAAACTGCCTGGAGGTCATAAAAGACTCCATGGGGTGAAAAAAGCTAATCCAGGCCGTAAGCATTTTTGAATTATTCTTGCCCATCCAAAAGTGAATTTTTCAAGGAGATAAGTACAGTGGCATGCTATAAGAGGGGAAGCCACAATGGTTACTGAATATAATACCTAAAACCTGGTATAAATAATGGCTAGCGACTGCGGCTTCACCCCTGCACGCAGCTGCACAACGGTTTTTGATAGCCCCACGTTCTGTATATGGCTTAGCGCTAGATGTCTGCCGCAAGATAGTTGGTTTGATTGGCCAGTTGTCGATCTAACGGTGACTGATTTTGTGGCATGTTACACGAAGAGGTGAAGCCACAATCCCTAATGACTGTATCAAACGTTCATTGCGATAAGAGTAAGAAGAGGCCTATGTTTAGTGCCTTCGCGTTACACATCATTTTCATGCACGATGTGCAACTTTTCTATCTTACACGTCATTTTAGCGCTGTACACGTCATACTCGTAGAATCCAGTAGGGGATATTCGTAATAGAATTCAGAAGTAAACAATCAAACATTTCCTATTTCAATTTGTAGTTCCAATGAATTTTATGTTCTGTTAAAGCCCATGGCACGCTCACTTTATTATCGCCATGGACTGTGCAAAAATGGACACTCCTGGTAGAGGCTTTCCCGGCCTTGTCACATTGGCTGTCAATAGAGCAGGTAGATATAATATGTTCTCGATTTCTTACATCTTCAGTTTGCGAGAAGCGTAGCCTGAATGATTTGTTCTAGGCATGTACCTGCTTCTTATTGATCAAAGCTTACTCTCTACGACAGGCAAACGATATTCTCATTTCTCGGGAGATATCTCACCTGAGCCGAGCGCGTCATCTTTTACGCCTTCTACTGTAGTATGGCTAGCATCTTGTACTAAACTTGTGACGATGGTTGCGGTTTTACATTGCATCGAACGTGGCTTGTTTTGCTTGGATGATTACGCCTCGGACTTTCTCATGGAGTGGAAGGAACCCATGATTTTGCACGGATTTGATGAGACAGGACAGCCAATCATGTCGAAAGCAGAGAATAAGATCTCGATATATCATCTAGTTACGCATACAAGTGGTATGGGGTACGAATCTCTTTCGGAGGAGCTTGCAAGGTATACAAACCTAAAAGGAGAGTCAAAAAAGGGAACCACTGGCGACATCGTAAGCTTCTCTTGAATTCCGCTGAACACTCCTTTTGGAGATCTTATTCTGATGTTGTACAAGCTTGGGGCTGACGCTTTATATTTCAAGGTCTATGGGTTCAATCTGCCTCTTCTTTTTGAACCGGGAGAGGGATGGCATTATGGCTGTGGTATGGATTGGGCCGGTAAAATCGTCGAACGAACGAACCCAGAGCGACTAAAGCTAGGCGACTATATGAAGAAGTACATCTTCGACCCTTTAGGAATGAAAAGTATGACCTTTTCGCTTCTTTCTCCTGAAGATATTCGTTCAAGGATTCCTAAATTAGCAGTCCGGATGGAAGATAATGGAATCTCAACTTTAGCCGCTGTCTGGCCCGAAGACCCTCCAGATGATTGTGGCGGCGTTGGTCTCTACGGAAGTGCGGAAGATTTTATGAAGCTCTTGGAAATGCTATTGCAGAAAAATGGAGAGGTATTACACCCGGAAACGATAGAAAGATTATTTACACCGCAGCCTAGTGAGTCCAGATATTTTACTCGCTTTATGTCAGACAGGATGTTGCAGGCAACTATGGGAGTGCCTCTACACATACCATGTCAATGGGCTTTCGGAGGTTTAGTTACTTCGGATCTTATCGAAGGAAGGAGAGAAGCAGGTGCGGTTTGTTGGGGGGGACTCCCTAATATCAAATGGGTAAGTCTTTATGCTTTTACATTCTCAACTGACGTCCATCTCTGTGCAACGAGAAATCCTGTGGGCCGAGAAGAGCCAATGAAACACCGCCTTGTTGCAAAACTCGTCATCCCTACAGTTCCATTGGCTGTTCTCGGTTCACCGGGTTTCTCGTTGCACAGGGATGGACGTTAAATAGATAGAGAATTTAGACATATTCACCATCATAATAGAGTACAGCTGACTGATTTATAGTGGATTGACTTCAAGAGAGGAATTTGTGGCTTGTATACTTCACAAGTTTTTCCTCCATTCGATGTAATATCTAATAGCCTTTTTACTCAATTTGAAGAGGATGTTTATTCTAAACTTTAGTAGAGCATTTTACTTTGGCACATTGCTTGCCAAGTAAGTATGCTCTGCTAAATAGGTTTACTACTGTCAGAAACAGGGTGCATGCCTAGAAAGAGTATACTGTTAGATAACAGCATAGCAGCGAGGGTAGGCGATACTGCTTTGTAGTACAAAGCTCGGGTGTAACCACTTAAATACCACACACTGGATAAAAAGAATAAGATAGCAAGGAACTATTTAATAAATATTCTTTAACCAACGTCTGTCACTGTACAGCGAAAAACACTGTAGACCGAGAACTACCAATTAGGCAGTGGGAATTGCTGACTCATATCACGCCCTTGCTCTCCCATTAGACATTCTCAGCCCACAGTGTTTTTCGCCGTGTAGTGACAGACGTCACTTGTTTTACAGTTGTTAGCGATTGCAGCTTTACCCCTACATGCAGCTACGTAACGAGTCTGAATGCCCCTCAAACTTCCGTATGGATGTGAATGTTCGCAGCAAAATAGGTGATGTGATTGGTCAATTGCCGATCCAATAATGACTAGTCTTTAAAATGCTTACGTGCAGGGGGAAAGGAGGGGTGAAGCCGCAATCGCTAATAACATGATATTTAATATCATCGCACCAGATAGCGCGTTTTGTCTGAGAAGGGGATTCACAAACTAATGACGGCTAACGCTGTTCCATAGCGATTTTCGTATTTGCCTTTCTTCATACTCTTCTTTGTGTACTGTAACCAGAGTCTGTCACTATGTGACGAAAACCCCCGTGTGCCGAGAACGACCAACCGGATCGCAAAGATGACACGCTTCTCTACGACCCTCACGATCCGATTGGTCATCTTCGGCACACGGAGTTTTTCGTCGCATAGGGACAGACTTTACTACATTAGAATTTTTTGTCGGTTCTGTCGGTTCTGTCGGTTCTGTCGGTTCTGTCGGTTCTAAAATCTATGGAGAGCTTGAGAGGGGCAGGGGCAGGGACAGCGACAGGGATAGGGTCAGGGGCCAGAACAACAAAGTCATCTGCGGCTGTTCGCAGCCGAACAATAGCAATAGTTTAACTAGAACGTGGTATTTCCAATGTCGTATAAGCTGTGATTTTTGAATGAGGTTATTCGTATCTAAACGAAATCGATTTGCAGCCTAAATCTTGGTGCTTTGAATCCAAATCGCGACGAAGTTGCTAAAGTCTGCCCCTATGTGACGAAAAATTCCGTGTGCCGAAGATGACCAATCGGATCGTGAGGGTCGTAGAGAAGCGTGTCATCTTTGCGATCCGGTTGGTCGTTCTCGGCACACGGGGTTTTTCGTCACATAGTGAAAGACTTTACGGAGGTGACTTTCAAAAGTTCTTGCTAGCGTATTTGTTAGCGGCCGATCAGTCGGCCCGACTTTCTTGGCACCCATCCAGATTTTTTGAAGCTGGAGGTAATGGTGGTGATAGTCTATATACTCAATTTTTTGGTGTTTTCAACTATACTATGGCTCCTAACACTGATCCCTATACCCGTGCGCTTATTGTGACGCTGAAGTCACCTTTTGGTGGCAAATCTACCGCCCAGATCAGCGCTATCACAGGTATTTCACCACGCACTATTGACTCAATTTATGGTAGAGCCTGCCAACGTGGATTTGAGCCTAATTCACCCACTATTAAACTCCTCCCCGAGTACCTCGAAGACGCCCCTCGCGCTGGTCGCCCTCATAAGCAGGAAGCTATCCACAACGCCACTCTTTCACAAGTATGCCGAGATAGATATGGGAGAGAGAAGAGCTGTGCTGATATAGCTGGTGATCTTAGTGTTCACGGTTACAACATATCATCCACCACAGTGTGGAGAGTCCTAAAAGCAGCCGGTTACAACAAGACGAAGCCCACGAGGAAGCCTGGGTTGACGAAGAAGATGAGACAGGAGAGACTTGAGTGGTGTCTTGCCCATCAAGACTGGACTCTGGAGGACTGGAAGAATGTCATCTGGTCTGATGAGACCTCTGTCGTGCTCAACCACCGCCGTGGTGGCTATCGGGTCTGGAGAAAACCTGATGAGGTCTTCACCAAAACAGTCATTCGCGAGCAGTGGAAAGGCTACTCAGAGTTCATGTTCTGGGGCTGCTTCTCTTATGATCACAAGGGCCCATGCCACATCTGGTGCCCTGAGACTGCACAGCAGAAGAGAGAGGCAGCTCTTCAAATTGAAGAGATGAACAAGGTCCTTGAGCCTATTATGAGGCAGGAGTGGGAGCTTACAACTGGCATGAAGAGGATGGGATTAAGGAACAAGCCAGGCAGGACTCCGCAATGGAGATGGACAAAAGAGACCGGCAAGCTGTCTCGTGATAGTGGAAGAGGCATAGATTGGTGGCGCTACCAGACTCAAGTTCTAATCCCAAAGCTCATTCCCTTCGCTAAGGAGTGCCAGAAAGGGAGACCATGTACTGTAGTTCAAGAGGACAAGGCTCCTTCGCATGCCCACTACGCCCAACAACTAGTATACAGTAGAGAGGGAGTAGAGAAGCTTTTATGGTGTGTAGACTCCGCAACAATCAATTCAATCCGGTCACTCTCCTAGACCCACTTACCTATCTAGGTAGGGCTTAAACTCCTATAGGTAACTACTAGGCTTAAAGCGGTAATCAATCAATCCAATCTGAACCTTCTAGGACCCACTTAATTGATTGTTGCGGACTGTGATGGTGTGGCAATTCACCTGACCTCAACGCTATTGAAGCAGCCTGGCCATGGCTCAAGCGGAGAACCACCAGGAAAGGCGCTCTAAAAAATAGAGCAGAGGGCACAAAGGCATGGCTGGAGGCTTGGGATGAGCTACCTCAACACCAAATCCAGGCTTGGATAGAGCGTATACAGTTTCATGTAAAGGAGATTATTAGACTTGAAGGCGGCAACGAATACAAGGAGGGGCGGCGCGACCGAACAGTCCAAGCTTCGGTGGTACTACGGCAGTAATATAGACCCCCCTGTCAGCAAGAACTTTTGAAAGTCACCTCCGTAGTTCCTGTGCTAGCTCCCAGGATCTGGCCACCTCATTTTCTCTTGTATGACTCAAAGCACTGAAAACACGGAATTATTAGATAGCTATTCGCCCCACGGAGCCCAGTTCGGTCGAACTGGGCTCCGTGGGGCGAGTAGGGACGGACTTTACTCAAATCAAGTCCAACTTCCCCATCAAATTCAACTACTCCCTATCACCTGCTTCAGGTCATTTTTGAAGCACATGCCTTCAGGAAGATTTAGACAACACAGCCCACAGACCCCGGTCTTGGTGTTCCAATGTTAGTGGAACGCTCTGCAAGTGGTCTTTGAATATGCGTTGATTTGTGCGTGTTAGCCGTGCATTCACTAGGGGTGCCGGACGGGCCAACGCCGGATTACGTCCTACAACACCAAATATCTGATCAACTTCTAACTATGTAGTTATTTACTCTAACATTTCGCACGAATGTAACCTGATAGCTGAATATGAAGCCTTAATTCCTCCCGAAGTTGGCTAACTTCCAATTTCAGATTCGAGAGTTGGAGTTCGATGATTTCCCGTCTCCGCTGTTCATCACGCTGCTCTGCCTCAAGGAGACTGACAAGATCCTCATGCTTTCGACGCGACTTAGCGGCCGCTTGGCGATTTCGCTCTTTGTATTTACCATGGTACTTCTCACGTAATTGCTTCACCTCCTTGCTGGGTTGCATGGAATGCTCAACCAGCTTAACATCATTCTGTGATCTCAGCGAGGAGCCCTCCACCCGTGAATTTATCATTTGAAACCTGCTACTGGTTGGCATAGTATTGGCAGTTTGTATCGTTTGAAAGTCTGATTCTAGGCCAGTCTGAACTGTGTCGATCGGACCATATATATCAGTAGACGCGTTTATCCATTCGATGGGACCACCCAAGTCGGAGATAGATTCATTGGAAGGAGAAATGACCGTGGTAGTAGATAAGAAATCTGATGGGCTAGGGTCGATCCATAGGTTATCTTTCACCAACTCTTCTTGCATGTTGTTGGCCGTGTGCTGCTGTAGATCGGGAAAAGCGCCATCTAAGTAGTCTATTGTGTCCTCGGACCTTCCTCAAATAGTCAGTGTATGATATTCCAAGACTTCTAAACAGCATGTCCTCCATAAGTAAAACACAAGCTTTCCTACATTTCGCCAGGTGTGATAACGTTCATGTTGTGACCTAAAATGCCGAAAACCTCCATTATTTCTTAGGGATGGTGAGCTCCTCTTGGTGATGCAAAGCAAGGTTTCCTGTAATTAAACTATTAGAGCAATGATCATGAAAAAGTCCACTAGATAAAACAAAATTGAATAAATGCGATTACGGCGGCCAGAAAAGGCTGCTGAATAATAGAAAAATTGATACTAGGCTTTTCGGCTGAAGGATAATGAAAAGCAACGAAGTGAACAACTCACAAAAATAAAGAAGACGTGCGCAGAGATGAATCGATACCAGTCCGCTTGGAATAATACTTGGAAGTATAAGGTTAACTTTGGATAATCAGTAAGTATGAGAAGGTGAGCATTCTATAAATCAATGTGTTTTAATTACTCACCCTACAGGGACATGACCTGCATACCTAAGGGTGCAAAAATCAATTCTGCTTCGAGGACCCTCTAGGAGTCCGGCCGGATAGGAGTCCGGCCGGATGAGTTCGGCCATATTTTTGAGAGCAACGGGCCGGGGCGGAAATGCTCCCGCTTCTAGGTTCAGTAATTACATGATGAAAAATTGTCTGCTCCTCTGTTGGAAGTGGCTTCGTTGAGTTGGACGTGTAATTACGTCGAAAGGTTGTTTTGGGTATGCCGTAGTCTCGTACATTACGGTAAACAGTGACTTTTGAGGCAACACAGATTATTGGTGAAGGTTCAGTTGGGATTGACGCTTCTTCAACGGCTTCACTTGCCTGCTATTCACCGCTGAGTGATAACTCAGCTTGGCTTGCAGTGGCAAACCCGCTCATCAAGATAGTTTTCGTCTCGGTAAGCCAGGGTTAATCGATACATTCTCATGCACTTGCAGCTTCCGCTTTGCGCACACGGATCCACCTGGTAAAGTATGCTTGTCTAAAAGAGGTTAAACTAGCTAGATATCACTAAGCAACAGAGGTTTAGCGTGGGATGAAAGGCCGCCTGCTTACAGAAACCGGAAGCCGTAACTGCATGAGAGCGTATTTGTGTACGAGAAAAGAACACATTCTGTCCTCCCGGAGCATTCGCACATAGCCGCGGGGTTAAGCGAGAGGATTCATATGTTCCTATGTTCACCCGGCTAAGACGTTTTCCGGGCCTGATAGAACACGAGCGACATTTCACTCGCCACATTTCATAGCCCTTGCTACAACAAAAGTAGAATTCATTGTTACTGAGGTTGGTGGGACGGGTTAAAAGATACAAAGTTGAATCACGAGCGGACTGCGCACATAAGCGCTGAAGCTAAGGCTATACAGGCTACTGAGATTTATCCCATGTTTTTGTGATATGCCCACAAATTGAGATGTGTTCCAAACGCTAATTAATCGCTCGATTTGGCTTAGTAAGTAACTTATGGACGCGAAACCAGCGTCTCTATGTAGCAGATAGACACAGCCACAGAATCGCTGGTGTTGAGTTCGCATGCTTGTCTTGTGTACTTTACCATGCAAGACATTGCGGCTCCACTAAACTGAGTCTACAGCTCCTTTGAAGAAGCGTATGATGCGCTCAAAATGCACGGCATGCAGCATGGCTATGGTTTTATCTTTAAGCGGAGTTTGCCTCATAACTGTGAGGTCAAGACACGTTACAATGCCCATGCGCAGGTCGAGCCACCCCACAATGTTCCATCCCAACTTCAAATCAATATAACTCCACCACCATGGATCCAATTCAAAAAAGCAGTTAAATGCTTAGAATCGCGTGAAGTTGGAGATAATTTCTCGTACCGCGAAGTCGCGAAGATGTTTAGTGTAAACCGAACGACGCTGTCGCAAAGGCACAGAGGTGTACAGAGATCCCTACGCGCCCAGTCACAACACTAACAAGTACTCAACCCACAGAAGCAGGTTCAAGAAGCTGCAAAGGTGGCTCGACAACAAGCCAAAACTGAGCGTGAGCGCGAGCGGAAACAGCGCGCTGAGGAACTAGCTGCTCAACGGGCGCTCAAAAAGCTGCAACGCGACGCTGCAACCGCAAAAAAAACTTACGATACAGCAAACAAGTGTAAGCGAAAAGTCTCACATAAAGCAGCCAAAAATCTGACAAAGCGTCGTCGTGTTGCTGCTGCATCAAGTCGGGTTGACGCTGGTCCGCCTGCGGCGTCTCCCCCACCCAAATACAGCGCAAGTCAGCGCCAAGTTAAGACACCAACGAGATACAAGTAGTGCAAACGATCTAGAAGCTTCTGTATAGCGATACCTCAGAAAGTCTCACGATAATAGCTATCGTGCGTGTGGCTCAATAACCTCATCTTTTCGATCGTCTGATCTTTTTGGGGTGGCTCGACCCGCGAACTGGCTCGACCTACGCACGGGCATTGTATGCTGGCTGTCAGCAGTAATAAAGGATTGTAAGCTAATAAGACAACAATGCTCGTGATAGCTAGGCCGACCACGGGCAAGCTTGCATTAAAGGAGATCGGTACGTAAGTAAAACATATATACATGCACTATGGAAAAAGATAGAAAACTACGAGTTCAAGCGGCCGTGCAGTGTCACAAGTATGGGTGTTTCTCGAAATACCTTGAGCCACCTGGATCTGGTTGGCTTGGTGGCCAAGAACATCAACTCCTATAGTAATTTGTTAGTAAATCGATGCAGCCACGCTTTCTAACACCCACAACGTATTTGAAGTTCATTGTTTGCTGCGATCGCCTCTACTGACTCGCGTTTTTGGTGTTGCAATTTTCTCGAGCCCATCTCATCGCGATGCCAGGCACCGGCCACCGCTTGCAGCCCGCTGTTCTCCAGGCTATCCTCGACCGAATTGCTGCCTGCGAAAGTGATCGAGCCATCTCTAGAGCTACAGGTGCGAGCCGTAACACAGTAGCAAAGCTGAGGTTGAGCTTAGAGTTTTGGGGCGTGCCTTATCCGCCGCGCTGCGTTCGACTTGGGCGGCCATCTATACTCCGGCAAGCTCAGCGCGAAGGCCTTCAGGCATACCTCAATGGCTCACCGGGCGCATACATGGATGAGATGAGGGACTTCTTGTACGACGAGTACGACGTTAGGATAAGCCTTGCGAGCGTTTACCGAGAGCTAGAGAAGATGAGATGGTCTCGCAAGCTTGCAACAAAGCGGGCAAAGGAGCAGAGTGAGCCACTCCGCCGCCTCTATCTTGCCAGGATGGCGCAACACTATAAGGCGGAGCAGATCGTTGCGTTGGACGAGAGCGCCTGCAATGAGCGTACGGGCGACCGCAAGTATGGCTGGTCTCCAATCGGGGAGCCGGTGGAGCTATCACACAGCTTCAGGCGATCAGAACGGTGGTCGCTGCTGCCAGCCATGACGATAGATGGCTACATAAGCTATAAGATCTTTCAAGGCGCGATTACATCTGAGATCCTAGAAGACTTCTTAGAGTTTCAAGTGCTGCCGTTCTGCAATCCTCACCCAGGGCCAGCCTCAGTAATCGTGCTTGATAACGCCTCCATCCATCGATCAGAGCGTGTACGGGTGCTTTGCCAAAGTGCTGGAGTACTCCTTGAGTATCTGCCGCCATACTCACCAGATTTCAACCCCATCGAGAAGAGCTTTAAGCAGCTCAAGGGGTGGATGAAAAGGAATTCAGCGCAAGCGGAGAACTTCATTGACTTTGGGGTCTTTCTTGAGTATGCAGCGCAGCTGGTGTGCTGTAATATTAACTGCAGAAGCTGGTTCCATAGGTGTGGCTATCCCTATTAATTGTGCTTTTAAATGGATGCCACAGTACGTTTCTATAGGTAGATGATACCATACAAATGCGAACGATTACACCTTAATGCGCAACCCACAAAAGCGATTTAATAATTCTAAAAAAATAAGAGCTATTTCTATACATATAGAACTATCTTAGGAAGTTAACCTGTTATAATCGCATAACGTTGTAGTGTTGTACATAGGGCTATCCAAATAGACTATTGTTGCAGCGCATTTGAAACGCCTGAAAAACCTCAACACTATAGCGGGCACGGGCCGCTGTCACCAAAAACGCTCAGGCCACTAAGCTTCAAGCATTCTCGCCATCATCCTCCACAACACTGCTAGACGGTTCAACCACCAATTTCTTGCGCGCAATCTCTTCTCTTTTCTTACAACGTTCGACTCGTCTCCAGTTACGATCTGTGAGACCCTGGTACCCAGCTTGCCATTCTTTTGCAGTGTTTTGTAGCGTGAAAAACCAGCCAGGAGGCTGCTTGAAATGCTGCGTCCACAACTTCAAGATATCACCAGATGGCTGCATCAAGAGGTTGATATCCATAGCTCCGTCAATAACAAGAGTCTTATAAAGCTCGTTAATGTCCTCTCCAACTGTAGGAAATTTTAACTTAAGGTAGTTAAAGAAATTACTAGTATGCTCGTTAATCTCCTGCTCATGATCATATCGGATAGGCGCCCACTGAGATGCACTAGATACCTCAGCTCTTGTTATCGTTGGTGCAGCTGCCTGCAAGTTAGACTCCTGTTGAGGTTGCCTGTTCATCCGCTCAAGCTGTCCAACGATGAGCAGTTTTGTTAAGCTTTTGATATCATCGTCGCCATCTCCAGCCGCCCGCAACTTGCGCGTTTTCTCATGCACCCGCAGGTCCTTTGCTCTCAAAATTGCAAGCCGTACATCATCAGATGGCTCATCGTACGTTGCCCTTCTCGCTGTAATTGCTCTTGCCCACATGGAGATAATGTTGCCGTTGACAAAGAGGTGATCTTCGAAGCGCGCTGGCTGCCTCGCTGTTGGCGCCATCCAGCAGCAATAAGGATAGTTCTCGCAATGGGTATCTGTACAGCGCCATCTATCCCGGATAGCAATAGCATGCCCGCTACCTGCTTGTTCAGCTGCTGTTACACCAGCAAGCCCCTCCTCTTGAATCACCGTTGCGGTGCGTCGACGAGGACCGTCGACAACCGTTGGCAACGGCTGCTGCTCCCCTGGAATTTCAGCCAAGATGAGCTCGAAATCGACGTTTACTGGCTCGCTGACATAGTTATCAACCTCTACAACAAGGCGCTGAAAGCTATTCCACGTTGCATCAACACCTCGCCGCAATCGCTTTATCGCGCGCTCGCGTTTGGCCTGCTTAGCTGGGTAAACAACAGTGCAAACAGATGAGATCTTCGCTCTTTTTGGCCGTAATTCTGCAACAACGTCATCTACCCACTGCCATAGGTCGTCGAAATGCAGCGAGTACAGCCGTACGCCGTGCTCGCTATCGGCAGCTTCAGGAATAAAGTGTTTCTCCATATCACCACCAAGGCAAGCCCTCCACCTAACGCGCAGTACAGGATTAACCTCATCCTCTAGCGCTTGCGATGAGCGAGGCAGCCATGGAGTGCCTTCTTGACGTCGGTACGCTGGCTCTCCCTCATCCTCAACACTACCGGCAGCGCCCTTAGCAGCGATCTCATCCTCATCCTCAGGCAGCGGATCGCCATCTCCATCCTCGAAAGTATCCTCATCCTCGCCAACGATATCTTCAGCTTGCGCGGAGGCAGCTGTTTGGGTGGCTTGCAGCTCAGGCTCGGACAACGGGCTTTGACGGCGCGGCGGGGCAGTCGCTGGAGGCGACGGCAGCGCCTCACGGCGGACACGTTTAGGCGTTAAATGGGTAGGATTTTGTCTAGTTGCTGGCGCTCTACGCTTCTGGGAGGACGGGTTAACGCCTTGATCGAATGGCTGCTTCGGCTTACGCTGGCGCTTGGGCGGCATCCCAACAGCAGCTAGATTGAGCTCGCAACAAGCTCCACACAAACAAAACGCTATACACGAACGATTTAGAGTACAGGACTAGCTTCATGGGCTTCTGGAGGTGGGAAACGGCTGCTGCATTAATTTACTAACAAATTACTATGGGAGTTGATGTTCTTGGGCACCAAGCTAACCAGATCCAGGCGGCTCAAGGTATTTCGAAAACCACAATAGAGTACCGTGCTGGACGGCGCAACGATCGCTCCGCCTCACCAACCATCATCACCAGAATCAGGTCGTAGAGCCGCACCAGATAGCTGTTATTAGAAGATTTCTTAGTTTTAAGATACAGAAATAGTATTACAATTATCTGATTATCGATACTTGGCTGGCAACTTAATATCGCGGCCGCGCCGTGATCGTGATGTTGATGGAGCTGCTGAGCGATCGAATGGCTGCTCACCACCATCACGGCTACTAAAGTGTGTCCCTATGTGACGAAAAACCCTGTGTTCCGAGAACGACCAACCGGATCGCAAAGATGACACACTTCTCTTGGACCCTCGTAATCCGATTGGTCATTTTCGGTACACAGGTTTTTCGTCACATAGAGACAGACTTTAGCCCAGACGCCTTAAAAGCCCTCTTAGTGTCCGTCCCTGTGTGACTAATGTTACAATTGAACCAGCGCAGCGACATAAACGATAGAGACGCTGTAGTTCTTATGTTATTTTCTACTGTTTATATTTCTCTAATAAGATTTTTGATTAGTGGCTGTTTCGCGGCTCTACTTAGCAATACAGTATCCCTTTAGCCCTGGCAGCTTGTATATCTTAATTAACTACCTTGATAGTCGTTCAAACGAAGGCCTCGGGCCGTACGGAGAGCCTCGGCGATAGGTTTTGTAATTGTTGGCGCGGTACCCGCCTCGCCACCCGCCTCGGTAGCCTCTGCGAATATGATCAAAATAACTGCTCCCATGCCTTATATGTTGTTTTCGAAGTTCATAAATGTCTTGAAACTCCCCGGAGATTGATCCTCCGCAAGGCGACTTAGGTCTTCGTTTGTTGCGGAAGAGGCATCTGGATATTCCAGTAGATTTGTGTGCTTGTTGTTCTGTAGTGGTGTATAAGGCATTTTATAATTGATTTGTGGTTCTTCTAACCTGTAAAGCCATAAGAACCTGATAAACACTCTTCAATTTTAAGATGTACCGTGCACAATTCGAAGGAAGAGCATGCTCTTCCTTAGTACTTTCATCGTGACTTTGCTCCTTAGATGCCTGCGAACAAGCCGGTTCATATAATTGTTGGCTATTTTCTCTTAGCGATTCAAGTAGGGTAGAAGTGGCCGCAGACAAAGCCTCCGCCCATTGGAGTAAGCCATCGTTGCTCATGTTGAACGAGTTTGGAGCTTAAAAGGATCGATAACAATTTGAATGAAACAAAGCTAGTCGCAAAAGCCAAAAGAGTATCTGTGTTATTTTATAGCGATGAATACCCTAAAGCAGGGTCGGATCGAGGCAGATCTGAGGCGGAACATCCGGTTACCTACGATTCCGAATATATCCTTCCGAAGATTCCATCACATCAACGCCAAGCATCACTGTAACCAGTTATACTAGGCAATTCATATCTCGCCGCTTGCTTTGCCGTTCAATAATCACGGCCTGACCTATCGCTCTTGTCAGATTTTTATGGATGGGATCAAGTGTGTATTGTCTGTCTCTGTCTACGGCTCTGTCTGTGGGAGGTGGCCTCGCCTCGGGCTTGGCAGTGCTAAGTCCCGGCGCTAGCCCTGGTTTGGGGGTCTCATGTCCTTCCCCAACCACCATCGGCTCGATCATGGAGCAAAACCTCGCCTCAATCTGACAGCTCTCCTGCGCGCAGCCTAGCGTGTAGTCTGTTTGCCTTGTGTGCTTTATGGCCTCAGGCAGCAGGAAGAAATTCGCACTAGGCAGACAACATCCCTCTGTTAGGCGAGATAGCTAACCCTTACTTGGATGAAACAAGCGCTTATGCATTTTGCACGTGTATGGAAATCAACTTCCTCCTTATCTAGTTAGGCGCATTGATATTGGATCCTGATAGTCTTGTCTCTACCGAGACCATAATGCAGGTATATCACCCCGAAATCGTGTGTCTCTTGTTAAGAAATATTAGGAAGAGCATGCAGGGCCTTATTGTATTGGCGGGCTATTCAAATCGGGCGGATAATATCGGGAGTCCACAACATCGAGCAGTCTAAATTCTCTAGATCCAGCTCTCCTCAAACGCTAATCGACTGACTTGGAAGAAGAGCTAGAGGATCACTATGTGGAAGTTTTTTTTTTGCTTTACCGATTCAAGCTTTGTCATTTCAACTACGCAAGAAGACATTCATTCTATCCAATCCTAGTCTTCTCTTCATTAGTATGAAGGCTAGTAACTACTCAATCGATCCTACAGCTGCGAGATCGAGGCTCTAATTTGAGACTATATCAACCATATTACGAAGTTGTCTTTGAGCGAAATATCGTTGTTACTGCAGAACAGACCCCCTGGTCCCTCTGATTCTTTTAGTCGTTGTATTCCATGACTCCGTATGATCATACCACCATTGTCGAAGAGCAACATATGAACATCATCGACTAGGCCACCACCAAGTCGCCCGCTGGCCTCCGAGTATATCCACACGCAATTCCCTTCAGCCAGGGTATCCTTTACTTTGAGGCGAAAATTTGGACTTTTGATCAAGATTTGAGGCCATAGCTCCACGAATGATTGCTTCGTTAGACATGTATCGTTGTGGACTAATTGGATGGAGTCGTGCATAAAAGCAGCTCCTGCCTCAGTGTTGCGCTTGTTGACAATAGTGTCTATCCACTCGAGGGCACGTGCTCTGAAATCCACTGTCATGCTGCGTATTTGGGCTTGTTGTATCTGGGCTTATTGACATGTGCTTGTAAGCATATAAAGCGTGGGGTGTACAGAGTAAGATTGAATATTTTCCCAGAAATCAAGTTTGCATTAGATCTGTTGTTTTTGCGTGAACTTCCATTATCGGAGTTAGTGTCACTACTTATATTAATTAGGTCAAAAACATACATGAATCGGCGCTGGCTACGATGACGTGGAGCCGCGTGTGAAGGCAAAACCAATTTACCAAAATGACGTGTACAAAAACATGGGCTTGATTATCGCCCGCAACGCTATGTCTCGGAACCCGAGGTTATGATGGTAAAGGCAAGCAGCTTGGTTCCGAGTATTAGAGTATCATATTATGGCTAACCGATATATTTACATCACTCCGTGACGGGACTTCTTGTGTGCCGGGACCGGCCAATGAGATCGTAGATTCTGAGTGGAAGTCTGTGACTGAAGCGTTCTGATTAGCCGGTTCCGGCACACAAGGAGCCCCGTCACGGAGTGATGCACGTTGGTCAATTTTACACTGATTTGCGTATTTGGCTTCCGCGTTTTGCAAGGCGGAAGATACTCATGCAACAAGGGTCTCCGGTATCGTAAGCGAAAACTTTGCCCAGAAGAGCAATCAGCATCATGTTGGTCATCTTGTTCCTCAGACCAGCAAGGGCTTACTATATATCAGCACTCTTCTTGCATGTGTACAGTAACCAGGCAAGGCGATGCGAACTTTCAGTAAGCTTTTGTATGTACGCGTTCCGGGTGGTCTGCTCGCTTGTTTTGTTCTCTTTCCGGCAAGCCCTTAGCCCGAGTCAGCAAGGATCCCTGTCAGAAATACATTCTAATCTATCGCAAAACCGGAAGCCGGATAGTTATGCAGATAAGTGTATGCCAGACTTACTCCTAATAGTCAAATAACTACTTAGCGACGAAAGAGAACACTTTTCACCCCCTTCCCCAGAGGCTTTTAGCTGCGTGGAAATATGCAGGATAACTATAATTGTCTTAATTATCTAGGTGTAGTTGGCACTTCACAGACGAATCCCTTAGAGCAGAAGTGTGCGCACGTATTTGACAACACAGAACCACAAAACTTAGGTCGGTTTGCAGAACACCACAACTTACTTCATTATACGTTTGGTCTATTTTCTGACTACCTGTAGGTTTCTTTGTAAGCTATGACAGTCGTCTGAATTTGCTCTGGGACCCGAATAGTCCAGCCTTGGTTGCGGACACAAGTTCTTCGATTGAGTCTTCGGATGCGACATTTCCCTACGCTCTGTCCTCAGGTGGTTCTGCAATTAGTACGGAAGGTAGATTTGTCCGAGCTCCACCAGCTACACCAGCTCCACCAGCTACACCAATTCAAGCTTATAAGGCTGCATCACATGCACAATTTCCTGCTTTTTCATCCGGCTCTCCGACCGGAAACATTGCTGAGGGCGTCGGCCCGGAACAATATGGCACTGTTCCGGTGAGTCGGCAACAGGAAGTCGATGTGTCACTGCGATGTTGGGAGCACGCTTGCCAAGGGCGCTTATTTTCTACTCGAAGTAACCTGGTACGGCATCAGAAGGAGAGAGCCAATCGAGCGGCCAAGGCGGTTTGCCCAGCTTGTAGGGCATGCTTTTCACGGACGACAGCGCGGGATAAGCACATAATTAACCAGAGTTGCGGTCGAATTCGGCGCTATTCCAACGGCCGGATTCGTCCTCAGTTTGCCAGAGCTTTGGAGGCCACCACAGGTGCAATGATACAGTCCACCTGTAGATTTGGTAGCCCTATTGGAGCCACTGTATTGTAATCATGATCGAAGCTCAGCTCTCATTACACAGCTCGCTTTGAAATATTTAGTGCTCCCTAGTTCGAGAGTCACTAAAAAGCTTTGCTAGGGCCATACCGAAAGAGGGCCGATATCACAGGGGTTGTTTTCTTGGTTTAAGTTTGGTGGCCGTCTGTCAGACATAAAGATAAACGCAGAAGCATTTAAATCGAATAAATTGAGGTAAAATCAAGTTTTCTTCCCACACAACCCTGCACCATTGCGGACGACAGATAGAAGTGAAGACTAGAAGAAAGCTGCAACTTTCTCTATCAATCAGCGGTATTTGTTCGATGTAACGGTGTTTAGTTTAATATGGATATCCTCAAACCATGAAACTGTTGCCACCCGTAAAATAATGAAGATGCTGGACTATTCCCTAATCTATCTCAGCTGAAATGGGTTTCGATGGTAAAACGAAACAGATCATGCGTGCTGTTTGCGTCGTACTGTGGTTCTTCCACCCATGCATAGTACCACGTTGAATAAAAACATCTCCTTGCCGAAGGAAACGGGACTCTCCACTGTCTAAGGCTAACTCGACTGTGATTCCTTGAGGTTAGAAATTATACCTGTTAAGTGGAAATGACAGAAGGGTGGTGGGTGAAATCAGGCTTACTCTCCCCAGCAATCATCACACCAATATCAATACTTTGTGTACGGTGTAGTCTTGAGTCGGTGCTAGGAGCCCACTCCGCCATCAGGACCACACTGCCCTCCTTGGGGATTAAGGCTGCTAGATCACGAGTTTCGTGTTCGAAGATGTCTTTGGCATCGACCAAATCGAGAGCCTTACTAGATGACGTGCTGTAGATAATGCTTATTCTGTCATTGAATGGTTTGAGCGCCGGGCTGGCCCGAAACACCGATTTACCATCTCTATCGTGGGTGGTTGTGATCACGGTTGTGAAAGACGGCATAGTCAAGAGTAGAGTGAAATGTAGGCGGTAAAGGAACTTATATGCAAAAATTGGTCTTTATCAAAGATATACTCTCATGCACTCACGGCTTCCACTTTGTAAAGTCTGCCCCTATGTGACGAAAAACTCCGTGTGCCGAAAATGACCAATCGGATCATGAGGGTCGTAGAGAAGCGTGTCATCCTTGCGATCCGGTTGGTCATTTTCGGCACACGGAGTTTTTCGTCACATAGGGACAGGCTTTACACGCGTTTCAGTTGTTATCTCGCACAAGACATTGATTCGCCCAGTGTAAGCTTGCTCAGAAGAGGCTTAGGCGCAATATATATTTTACTTTGATCAGCTCGGGTATCGAGGAGAAGATTGACCCATGGCATCGCTGACAAGAGCTAGCACTATCACCATGAAACGAAAGAGGCTTAGCATAGGATTAAAAGTCGCCTGCTCACAAAAACCGGAAGCTGCAAATGCATGAAAATGTACTTAGTGAGTAGTCTCATCCTTCGATCCTTCGATCCTTCGATCCTTCGATCCTTCGATCCTTCGATCCTTCGATCCTTCGATCCTTCGATCCTTCCATCCTTCTTGTTGTCGTTTATTGTATCAATCTCTGATTGAGCTAGCTATGTACAGTCATCAGCGATCGCTTGTTAGTCCGACGTGAGAGCCGATGCCCCGACCTTGATAATCGATAGTCAAAGTCTGGTTTTGAGATTAAACAGCTTCGGATCGACGCAGCGTTCTACATTCTTTCTCGCAATGGCCTCAGATGCCCAAGACATAACCCATATAGAGTCCCTCAACGACCCTAATGAATTCTGGACACGCCAAGCGAAACAGTTAACATGGCACAAGGCTCCTACCACTGCTTTGCGAATGACGAGAAAGCAGCTGAAGTGCGGCAACTCACACGCATCATGGACCTGGTTCCCAGACGGCAAGATATCGACCTCCTATAACTGTGTCGATCGACATGTCGATGCAGGCAACGGCGATAAGACAGCCATCATCTGGGACTCACCAGTCTCCCGCAGTAAACAGAAGATTACCTATGCTGAATTACAGGAGGAGGTCGCGATTATGGCGGGCGTGTTACGAGAAGAGGGCGTTCAAAAGGGCGATGTCGTGGTGATCTACATGCCAATGATTCCAGCCGCATTAATTGGGATTCTGGCTACGATACGACTAGGTGCAATCCACGCTGTTGTCTTTGGTGGTTTCTCATCCACGAGTCTGGCGCAGAGGATCGAAGCTTCGCATCCGAAGGCTATCCTCACTGCAAGCTGTGGTATCGAGGGAGTCAAAGGCCCGCTTCCATACCAAACACTAGTTCAAGCTGCGATTGCGCAGTGCGATTTCAAGCCCCAAAGGACCATAATATGGCAACGGGCAGAGAGTAGCTGGGATGATATATGCGAAGTCGACGGAGAGCGAAGTTGGCAGTGTCTAGTTCAGAACGCAAAAGTACACGGCATTAGCGCAGAGAATGTGCCTATAAATAGTCATGAAGGGCTGTATATTATATACACAAGCGGCACTACCGGTCAGCCAAAGGGTGTTTTGAGAGAAGCAGGTGGGCATGCAGTAGGATTGAACTTAAGCATACGTCATATGTTTGGTGTACAGGGGCCTGGAGACGTTATGTTTGCTGCTAGCGATATTGGATGGGCTCTTGGACACAGCTACATCCTATATGCGCCACTGCTAGCTGGTGCAACAACGGTACTATTTGAAGGTAAGCCAGTCGGAACACCGGATGCTGGGACTTTCTGGCGCATTGTCGAGGAGTACCGGGTCACTTCGATGTTCATGGCACCGACCGCGCTGCGGGCAATCCGCCAAGCGGATCCTCAAAACTCGCTCTTTAAAGCGCGTGGTGTAGTAGGAGGGCTGAAGCATCTTCGCGCACTTTTCTTAGCGGGCGAGAGGAGCGAGCCGAGCTTAATTAACATGTACACAGAGCTGCTGGCGACATATTGTGCACCAGGGGCCTCAGTTATTGATAATTGGTGGTCGACCGAGTCCGGATCGCCTATCACTGGAATTCCTCTGATGCCAGCAGCTGGCATGTTTTACGAGCTTGAAAGCACCAAGATCCCCAGCAAGACGATCCCGATCAAGCCCGGTAGTGCAGGCAAACCAGCTCCAGGCTTTGACGTTCGCATCGTCGACGACGCCGGGAATGAGCTGCCGCGAGGAAGCATGGGCAACATTGTCCTTGGCCTCCCGCTTGGCCCGACTGGTCTCACCACCCTCTGGCAGGACGAGGTGTCTTTCTACCATAGTTACCTCGAACGGTTCAATGGACAGTGGATGGACACAGGAGATGCAGGCATCATTGACTCAGACGGCTATGTGCACGTAATGTGCCGCAACGACGACTTCATCAAAGTCGCGGCGCACCGCCTGTCTACTGGCGCCATGGAGCAATCCATCTCTTCACACCCTGCCATCACGGAAGCATGTGTTGTGCCTCTCTTGGATCACATTAAAGGGCATGTGCCAATTGCATTCATTGCCATTGAACGTCACAGTACAACACCTCCTGATCTGCTCGAGGATCTTAATCAGCGTCTTCGGCTTTCAATCGGACCGATTGCTAAGCTAGGTGGCTATATTGCTAGTCCTGGCATTATTCCAAAAACCCGTTCAGGCAAGATGTTGCGACGGGTACTAAGGGAGATCTTAGAGAATGCTACTGCCGGCGAGTTTGAGAAAGAGATCGACGTTCCTGCAACGGTTGAGGATTCTGGCGCTGTGGGAAAAGCAAAGATGGCTGTCAGAGAGTTCTTCATTATGGAAGAAAACTCGAAGTTGCATAGCAACGGCTTTTTAGTGCAGGAAGAATCTGCTAAACAGTAATCAAGTGTTCAATGTGCCTTCCACAGAGTATTCAACGCTGCGGCAAGGCCCCTGTTTTAAACTTGAAATCTTGAATTTGGAGTTCCATTGCAGTTAGGTCCAGTCACTTTTTGTCTAGTCCAAGAGTATTGTAAGACAAGATGATGAAATACACTTGAATGCACTCAGCAGGTACACTGGCTAGCGATTGCGGCTTCACCCTTACACGCAGCTGCGCAACGGTTTTTGACAGCCCCATGTTCTGTACATGGCTTAGCGCTAGATGTCTGCCGCAAGATAGCTGGTTTGATTTGTAACAGTACAAGCAGTGAGAGAAAGTTGCTATGCATTTTCTGATGTCTTGTTCTGTTCTGCTGTGATGATGGCCTTTTATGGGGCCATCATACTAGTCTGTTTACATGACGTATCTGTGACATGGATAGGTGTAGAAGGTGCTTATCAGTAAGAGGAAGAACCATCTCGCCAACACGTGGCACCTAGGATGTCCTTACCCCATGAACCGTCACATGATTGGCCAGTTGTCGACAGACTCCGCAACAATCAATCCAGATTGGTCAGATTGATTGATTTGATTGGTCATTTGGAGTTTTTACCAACTCAATCAACTCAATCTAAGCTTTTCAAAATAGCTAATCAAATCAACTTGCGAAGGTCAGATTGATTGATTTGATTAGTTAGATTGATTTATTATTAACGAGTTGTAAGGCGAGTAGTGTCGTATTAAGAGAAGGTTTTTGGTGTTGAAGATAGTTATCTTGGACCCCTATCTCGCTTAGCTTGTGATCCCTGTCGGCCGGGCAAGCCAGTCTCTATGCATTCACTTCTCACCAGCTAGCTCTCCTCTTATAGGACTAGCTCCTTCTGCTTAGGGGCTAGCCTCTTCTAGGCTTCACCCCGCACCTATATAGCTAGTCCTTCGCTGTTCTTAATACAACAACGATTTCGCTCACTCAGTTCCCTAATAATCCCTTACACACAACACTAGTTGCCTAGCTACCTATACAGACATTTTTCTTTAGTGTTTAGTATCGCCCACGATGGCCAAACGCTCTCGAGTTCCCACCAATACTGCTGCCGCCGCCGCCGCCGCCAAACGGGCGCGCCTATCAAGGCCCTCTGTCCTATCTCAGCGATCGCTGTCGCCTCAGGAAACCCTTGGCGCCGCCGTAAGCCAGGCCACAACGTTTGAGTCGCAATTTTTCGAGTCGCAAACAGAGGAGGAGGGTGCGGCTGAGGGCAGCCAGGCTGGTACAGCAGCAACAACAGAGGCTAGTGTTGATACAGAGCCTGATAATGGCGATAACTTTGACGGCATTAACTGGGATCGCCTCCCTCGGTTCATGAAGCCCACAGTCCGCAACAATCAATTAAGTGGGTCCTAGAAGGTTCAGATTGGATTGATTGATTACCGCTTTAAGCCTAGTAGTTACCTATAGGAGTTTAAGCCCTACCTAGATAGGTAAGTGGGTCTAGGAGAGTGACCGGATTGAATTGATTGTTGCGGAGTCTAATGAAGCCTCTTACAACTGGGCGGCGCGTCAAGAGTTGGATCTTTCAACATGGATATCGCGTTGTTGAGCTCTACGATCAGAATCGAGTGTGGTTTGTATGCAAATACTGCCACATCCACAAGGTCATTGACACTGGCGGCAGTGGAGTTTTTGACGTATCAAAGGCCACCTCCTCAGCTGCAGCTCATCTTGGCCTTCAGAAACGAGGCCATGGCTTTACAAAAGACGGCCTGAAGCCTCGAAGAACAGGGCAGCAACTCTCTCTACGACAGACGCTGGAGACTGGTGTTGCAGTCTCTCAAGAGGCTGCCAACGCGATGGGCAACTTCAACATCCAGCAGTTTCGTGAAGTTGCAGTGTTCTGCCTTCTTGATAACAACTTGCCAATGGAGCTACTTGCAAGGCCGTCCTTTCGCGAGATGATTAGCCTTGCAAACCCAGAGGCAGAGGCAGCTTTGTGGGTAAGTCCTCGCAGTGTAGCTACCTACGCAATGCGCCTCTTCCAATATATGCAGCCACAGATTGTCTGCGCTCTGTCAGAAGCTGCAAGCAAGATCCACATAAGCTTTGATGGTTGGACGACAAAGGGTGGCAAGCGTGGATTCTTTGGAGTCGTTGCACACTTTGCTAACGCCTCTGGAGTGATACAAGATCTCCCCATCGCCCTCCCACATCTCGCAGGCTCTCATACTGGTGATGCTATCGCTGATACAATTAAAAAGACGCTCCAAGAATACAGTATTGGGAGTGATAAACTCGGCTACTTCGTCCTCGACAATGCTGCAAACAACGATACTGCAGTCTCCTCGCTCGCCCACGCGTACGACTTCAACGCTGCTCACCGACGCCTCCGCTGCGGCCCTCACACGCTTAACCTTATTGGCCAGGCAATTATCTTTGGCAGCAATCAAGAGGCGTACAACAACAACAACAACGACGAGCAGCTCCAAACAGAGGAGGTGTACATCATACTTGTCAACGAGCGAGCCGGCTCGCTCAGCTCGCTCGGCTTGGACGTTTTGACCAAGCCGAATGAGCTGAGCGCGCAGTGCGCGCTTGCAAGCCGAGCGAGCTTAGGGATAGGCGCTCGCTCAG
Source organism: Pyrenophora tritici-repentis (assembly GCF_003171515.1). Lineage (NCBI taxonomy): Eukaryota > Fungi > Ascomycota > Dothideomycetes > Pleosporales > Pleosporaceae > Pyrenophora > Pyrenophora tritici-repentis. The sequence goes on along the minus strand of NC_089397.1, from coordinate 2,276,114 downwards.
TCAGCTTGCTTAGCTTGGTTGGATGGAGCGGTTGGAAACTTGGGGCTGAAGGACTTGGTGGAGGGGCAATCTCACGATGATTTTTAGGTGTAGTGCGTAAGTTCGAAACCTAGTTATAACCTAAAATACACTCTTTTTTGCTATATTTCTAGCAAATAAGCTACTAAACTTCCGGCTAACGGCCTGGCAACAATATTCTCCTTCTGCGACACTTCACTTACTACTTATCACCCACCACACTCACCTATACTCCACCAACGCGTCTCTATTTGCAGCTATTATCTACCTCGCCGTTGCTATAATGCCAGCAAAAAGAACATGCGTTAATGCTCTAGAAATCGCGACAACTTCGAAGCGCCCTAGAGTCGCAGCGCGTCATCGCGGGACTGCCAGCCAACCTGTGCTAGTCGATACTCAGCCATTCTCACCATCTCCACCTCCTCCACCGCTGTCGCCGCGTCAAGCTCTCGTTGCCGCGCCACAAGCACCAAATTTTGAAGCGACCCTCCGAGAGTCGCGCGCCGAAGAGACGATCATCCCACCACCTAAGGGCAGCGAGCATGCCACTGTTGCAGCTTCAGGAGCAGCTAGCGAGGCTGTCGACAAGGGTTTCGTATAGGTAGAGGACAAATACGACGGCTTTAATTAGAGTCGCTACCCAAAGCACTGCAAGCCGCCCACATCACTTTCGAACCGAGCAAGCTGGGTATACAGCCATGGCTATCGCATCGCCTTGCGCAGCAACGTCGCAAAAGTTACGTGGATCTGCCACTATTGCTATAAGCACAAGTTCACTACTGTTGGCCGTGGCATACATAACGTCTCGCAGTCTCCATCAGCGCCAGCACGTCATCTCGGAGAAGACAAGAAAGTTCATGGCTTGAAGCCTCCAAGTAAGCGCACTACCGTCGCTCCTCGGAAAGAAACTCTCCTCGAACGCGCCCTTCAGAAGGGCTGCTCTTAGGCTGTTGCCAACGAGCTTACCAACTTCAATATACAAGAGTTTAGGCTTGCGGCCGTTACCTAGCTCGTCGAAAACAACCTCCCACTCTCACAATTCGAATCATCGTCTTTTCGCAATATGATATAATTAGCTAGCGTAGAGGCAGAACGAGCCTTGTGGGCATCTTATAACAGCGTCTCACGATACGTTATACGCCTGTACAACTACCTGTTACTAAAGGTTATCGCAAGCCTTTCAGAATCAATGAGCAAAGTCTATGTAAGCTTTGACGGATGGACGACAAAAGGTGGCAAGCGCGGTTACTTAGGTATCGTCGCCCACTACGTTGATAGCTCTGGCGAGCTCAGGGACTTGCCTATTGCGCTCCCACAACTGACAGGTGCCTACACCGGCGAGGCTATGGCTGAGGTCGTGATGGCAATATTCAAGCAGTTCGAAATCACTGTGGGCAAGCTCGGTTACTTCGTCCTCGACAACGCACATAACAACAACACCACGATTAACACTCTCGCCTTGCAGATAGGCTTTAGCGCTACTGAGCGTCGCCTTCGCTGCGGTCCTTATACGCTTAATCTCATTGGCCAGATGCTACTCTGGGGTGAGGAGAAAGAGTCCTACGACAACGAGGAGACTGAGCGCGTGAACGAAGCTGAGAACATGGCTACTTGGCGAGGCGATGGACCATTAGGAGTGCTTGTCGCGGTTATTAACTACATCAAAACACCACAACAGTACGCTCTTTTTGAGAAGTATCAGAAGCTCGCTATTAGGGACCAGCCTGTCAACGCGCCAACAGAACAGCACAAAATCAAGGAGCCCGTTAAGCTAGTTGTTACTCGCTATAACTCTTACGTTTCGTGTTTTAAGCGCGCTGTTGAGTTGTAATTAGCGGTTAATAGGTACGCCAACTACCATATTTAGAAGATTGAAACTGAAGACGCGTACGCCCGAAGTCGTAACAACAAGCTGCCTGCAGCGCCGGATTGGATGAGGTCTGATGGGATCAATGCCCATGACTGGCAGGTGATTGCTGAGTATATTGATGTGCTTAGGCCACTAAAACAAGCTACAAAACGGCTTGAAGGCCGCGGCAAAAGCGGTGCTTTTGGAGCAATCGCTGAGGTTATTCTAGTATTTGAATACTTACTTGGAGTCTATGAGGACCGCTTGCAAAGCTATGAAGACGTCATTTATGATGAGCATACAGAGTCACCCGAAGACCACCTTGCTATCAACCTCCGCGCTGCCCTAGTTAAAGCCCGCGAGTACTACAACAAGCTCGACCTCTCGCCAGCTTACTATGCTGCTATAATCCTTCATCCTCGCTACAAAAGCTACCTTGACGCAGCGTGGGCGGATAAGCCTGATTGGCTAGAGAGCAGCAACCGCAAGTTTCAACATTTGTGGGCGGAGTACAAAAGCTTACCGAAGCCGCGCTTACGCTCTAAAGTTAGGCACAATGATATAGAAGACGCTATTAACAGCTTTATTAAGCCGGCAGGGCTTACGGAGAACGAGGAGGATGAATATGAGGCTTAGAAACGCAGCGAACCGATCGCTAGCGAGGGCGTCGACCCTATAAAATACTGGGTAGGACTCCGCGATCGCTACCCCAGCCTTAGCAAATTTGCTATCGACATGCTATCAATCCCAGGCTCAAGCTGTGAGTGTGAGCGCTTATTCAGCGAGCTGGGTGACCTCCTCGAGCCCCGTCGGCGCAGCATTTCTCCGCAACTTCTAGCAGCAATACAGTGCGATCGACGATGGATAAGAGCTAGATTTGGCAGTGGTGAGGTGCCTGTAAAGGAGGCTATCAGCGATGAGGAGATGGACGCGAAATACGGTGTACATAAGTGGGATATTAGCTGAGAAACTCAACACTAAGGTTTCTATATAACTTTCCTAATCGGGACTGAGCCCATCAAGCCGAGCGAGCTGACAGCCCTGTTTCAGCCAATCCGAGCGAGCCGAGCGAGCTGCTGGCCTCCGCTCAATTGGCTGAGCAAGCCAATTGGCTGAGCTCGCTCAGCTTGCTCATTGACATCTGTGGTGTACATGCAGGAGTGGCGTCAAGAAGGGCCCTTAGGTGTACTTATCGACGTTATCAACCATATAAAAACGCCTCAACAACACGAAATTTTCCGAAGCTTCCAAACCGCCGCCAACGCCGAGTTGCCAGCTAGAGAGCGCCTCCACGTACTTGAGCCTGTGAAGCCTGTTGTTACACGCTGGAACTCTTACTACGCTGCCTTCAAACGCGCAACTCAACTCCAGGCAGCATACAACTCTTACGCTGAGCACTACATTAACGCACTCTCCTTGAAGATCGCCGCGCTTGTCAACGTGGCAATAAACTCCCTGAAGCACCTAGTTGGATGAGATCAACAGGACTTACAGCTGCTGATTGGGCGGTGATAACAGAGTATCAGGACTGCCTAGAGCCGCTTAAGCTTGCTACGGAGAAGCTTGAGGGTCGCGGAAAGGCAGGCAAATACGGCGCTATATATGAGACTATTCCTGTATTTGAATACGTACTTGGCGCGCTCGAAGCCCGTACGCGCTCGTACGAGCAAGTTGACTTCAACCCACCTGATGCGCCTGAAGATCACCTCTTTGTTAACCTCCGCGCCGCCTGGAGTAAGGCCAACGATTACTACAACAAGCTCGATCGATCGCCAGCATACTACGCTGCTACCTGCCTCCATCCATACTACAAATACTACTGCGAGAACAGCTGGGTGGATAAGCCAGAATGGCTAACATCAGCCAACGCTGGCTTCCTGCAGCTCTGGCAGTCGTATAAGCCTCAACGTACACGTCCTCTATCTCAAACAACTGCAAAACCAAGGCATAGAGGAATAGATGATGTGATTGGCGCCCTCGTACGGCGCAACAAGGCTCAGGTAGAGGCTGCCCACGACGATGAGTACGAGCGCTGGAGAACTCAAGAGCCAGAGTGGACAAGCGAACAGTATCTTAGCGATGGCCACCCAGTCAAGTACTGGATTCAATTACGCTCAAAATACCCGTGTTTAAGCCAGTTTGCGATTGATATACTCACGATACCAGCATCTAGTTGCGACTGCGAGAGGCTCTTTAGCGAGCTTGGCGATTTACTTGAGCCGCGCCGGCGAGCTCTTGGCAGCGAGTTACTTGCTGCCCTTCAGCTTGTACGTTCGTGGAGACGAGCTGGCTTTGACGGCTTGTACAACAACGGTGATGATGAAGATAAGTGGAGTGACGTCAAAGATGAGGAGATTGTACAACAGTACGATATAGAAGGCTGGAGTACAACACCATAACCCCCTGTATACTACTTCTTAGCATCAATCAGCCAATCAACCAATCAATCGCAATCAATCTGCTCAAAAACCCTAACAATCAATCCGCAATCAATCAGCAGCGTCGCCGCAAGCTAATCAAACCAATCGACAACCTTAAGATTGATTGATTTGATTGTTGCGGAGTCTGGTTGTCGATCTAACGGTGACTGATTTTGTGGCATGCTACACGAAGAGGTGAAGCCACAATCCTTAATGACCGTATTGATGTTTGCAAAGATAGTTAAAGTCCGTCCCTATGCGACGAAAACCCCCGTGTGCCGAGAATGACCAACCGGATCATGAGGGTCGTAGAGAAGAGTATCATCCTTGCGATCCGGTTGGTCATTTTCGGCTCACAGGGTTTTTCGTCACATAAGGGCAGACTTTAGAAAGCTAGTAAAAATACAAATTAACTTTTCACCTCACCCACGCGTGCAACAACTATCTTCATTTACCTCTAATGTATAGCTATTGCTTTTTCTTGTTGAGGCAGTGCCACCTTGTTGCTGTTACAGCGGCTTGTTGCTTTGGCTCAGCTAAAGTCATTGCTTCTGCAGTCTTGCATAGACTGCGACAATAGGCAATACATTAGTAGTACCGTCCACGATACAGTGTTTGTATACTTTAGTTTTTTATGCCTCTTATCTGATAAGTTCTCACATTGCTAGGTACTGCTTTGGTCAGCTCTTCGAGCTTCGACAGATCGCGCTTCGGGTTTAAGATATTGTAATGCTTCTAGATGTAACGGGCTGAGCCCTAGGTCACATGACTAGGCCGCTGGCCTAGTCGCTTCCTTCCTTCTATCACTCCTTCCCCCAGCAGTCCGTGCACCGTGCGCCGCGCGCCAACCCAAACAAAGCGGGATGGCCGCCCACTTCCTCTTCTTCTCTTCATCTCGACTGTAAATAGCATCTGGATTAGGTAGCTGGAATACAGTACCTACAGACCGTTCACACTAGATACCATCTACAGCAACTTTCTCTCCTAGCAGCTAGAACTATAACTCCTGGTCAGCTGGTTGTTCCTGTACAACAGTCACTCGTGTGACATTAGTGTCGCCATACGGCATCGTTATCTCAGTCGAGTTAACAAGATAAAGGTGAACGTAGTCGTTGTCATTTACACGTCTACAGCCATTTTAGTACTAAGTTACGGAGGTGCCTTTCAAAGGTTTGCCCCCCTCCGTCAGAAAGCTAAAAGCCATTATGCCCGATTAGGTTATTTGTCCGAGCACGTGAGCAAGCCTTGTAGTGCAAAGCTCGATATCATTGCTTGACTGTAATTAACTAACTACTTGAAGTTTTATGAAATATCCTCCCATTCAGAATTAGCTGATAGAGTAGTAGAAGGAGTAGCACGAAATCGACCAGCGTCTCTACCCTCTCTATACTCATTACCGCCCCTAGGCTCAATTATCTTTTGTATATGTATAGGGATACGCTCGATCAACGCCTGAATCTTGTCTTGAGGCAACTCCGCCCAACACTGCTCCCATGCCTGAATAGCTTCAGCTCTACTCTTTGGTGCGCCCTTTCTCGTAATTCTTCTCTTCATCCATGGCCAGCATGGCTCAATCGCGTTTAGATCTGGCGAATTACCTGGCCAAAGAAGCTTCGTAATGCTATGTAGGTCATATATCAGCTGCTGAGCGTGATGCTCATGTGATGGAGCCTTGTCTTCCTGTACGATCGTTCCTGGTCGAGCATCTTTACACTGCTGCGCAAAGGGTAGCAGCTTTGGTCGAAGAGTTGTTGTTTGATAGCGATACCAATCAATACCAGAACCTTTACCACGAGCTAGCTTGCCATTCTTCTGATTCCATCGCCGCTGAGGCTTCCGGCCACGGGTTGTTCGTAGGTTAAGTCGACGCATACTATTATTAAGCTCCCATTTCTCTTTCATTGGTGGCTCAAGATTCTTGTTCATCTCCTCTATCTCTTTATCAGCCTTTTCCTTGTCCTTCTTCTTCTCTGGTAACCAGCAATGACACGGCCCCTTCTCGTCATAGGAGAAGCACGCCCAGAACATAAACTCGGAATAGCCTTTCCAACGCTCCCGAATACAGCTTCGTACAGAAGCTTCATCAGCTTTACGCCAGACACGATAGCCACCTCGTCGATGGAGCAACACAACACTCGTTTCGTCTAACCAAGTCACATTCTTCCAGTCTTCGAGAGTCCAGTCTTTATGCTCTAAACACCACTTAAGTCGATCCTCACGCATCTGCTTCGTTAACCCAGGCTTCCTTGTCGGTTTCGTCTTTCTGAACCCAGCTTTCTTGAGTATACGATACACAGTGCTGACTGAGACTTCGATTCCTTTCTCTCTAAGCATACTAGCAGTGTCAGCGCACGATTTCTCTCTCCCATAGCGATCACGGCGTACTGTAAGCACTACAGCAGAAGTTGTATCCTTATTCTGCTTTGACGGACGGCCGGATCGAGGTGCATCTTGTACATGCTCGTCCCGAAGATTAAGTGGACGTTCAGCTGTGTCAAATCCACGCTCAATTGCCCGGGCATATATTCTGTTGAGCGTACGCTTCTCTATACCTGTTAAGTCAGTTATCTCGCCATTGCCTTTGCCTGTTGCTTTAAGAGAAATAACAAGAGCACGAGTTGCAGCACTGTAATTCATTGTAAGGCCTGAATTTGATTAAAAGCGTTGGGTAGTCGAAAGCGATCTCTTCGTATGTGAGCAGAGGCCACGTACAATCGGAGCAACTTACGAATTCACCATAGTAACTTATGGCTTTCTGACAGGGGGCCAAACTTTTGAAAGGCACCTCCGTACTAGAGCGACGGCCTCAGCATCTTCAGGCCAAGGTCACTAGACTCCGCAACAATCAATTCAATCCGGTCACTCTCCTAGACCCACTTACCTATCTAGGTAGGGCTTAAACTCCTATAGGTAACTACTAGGCTTAAAGCGGTAATCAATCAATCCAATCTGAACCTTCTAGGACCCACTTAATTGATTGTTGCGGACTGTGAAGGTCACGTTGCAACGGCATCTGTTGCGGGCATGTATCATAGCCGTCCTTAGCAGCTGACTAATATTAGTATAGCACCAAGTTCTTTACATACGGTAACGTACGGCGATATTTAAGAACTCTATCCTTGGGCACATTGGGATCGCAGACGCATAGACGACAGCCGAGCGCTGGGGAGAATGTACGTATCGCGGCCGCAAAACACGAGGCAGTATGCCCCTACGAGCTTATAAACACATCACACTATTAGTAGAGCCATTATCTAGATAGGGTGACAGCCAGATTGTAAATAGTGGTGGAGGGGAAACAGCAGGCCCCTAGGAACAGCTGGCTCCCATAAGGGAGTGATGTGGGGCGGCGCGGATCAACGTCCGCGCGGCGTCGGCTGTTGGTTGGCTACGCCAGCCATGCCGGGCATAGCTGCGGAGAAAATGCGGCTGAAAACGTGCCCGTGCGCGAGACGCCCGGATTCGCGAGACGCCCCGCCGAACACCATCTCAGCGATCTCAAATTTGAAGCCGTACAACGCCACACAGTAGCTTAATATTCATAAAAACGTAGTGTTGCAGTAAATATGTGCTTGCAATTAACTTGTACTATCTAAATTTTTGTGGGAGGTTGCCGTTGCGGCCACGTGATGTGAGCTTTGGTTGTGCAGGAATGTGAGGTTGGAAGAATTGAAGGATTGAACTGAGGTTGTATTGTACAAGCTACGGAAAGTTTATGTAGATGGGTGACGTCAACCGTGCTAGTCCCAAATAGGCATCGTTCCATTACAAATGTGAGTTGCGACTGCAGGAGAGACCCCAAACCGTGACATTGGTTGATGTTGATGTTGATTGTGGTTTAACGCCCTATCTGTAACCTCCCATAGGGTATTCGGGCGGGTCCCGCCGTGGTCTTATAGTGTTGTCGCACTTGCCTCGTGGAACCTATTCCTAGGTGTTTTGTATCTAAGGGGAGTGATGTCCTGCCTATATACATGTTCGTGAAAAGGACTCCCGCCATTTGAAGCCGTTTTCCTACAATATTCTAGTATTTCGTGGCTTGCGCCTTTGATCGATGCAGTACAGTAACTGCTTTTTAGAGAGAGAAACGAATAAGTAACAAGAGGCAATTTGAGATATAATAAAAGGTTTGAAAGAGAGCGTGTGGGTTGTGGCATCTATGCGGCGTTTTGCCGCGAATCCTACACTGAACAATGCCAAGGAATTCAGCGGGTCTTAGTGAAATTCAAAAATAGAAATCACTCGTCATGGAAGGAGTTCGTTACCTTCACGAAGGTCTCGAACTCTTGTGGCTGGTCTATTAATTGCGCGAGGTACGCTAGGCCTTCCTGTCTTGTGCGAGGGGGCACGATGGGGCGTAGAGGCCACTTCTTGAAGTGTGTTGTGGCTCTCTTGCAGAACACTAGGTGTTCTGGCGTCTTGGGCCTACCGCATGGGCATTCTGAGGTATCCTCGTGGTTGAGTTTTCGGTGGTACCATTCAAAGTCGCCATGCGTTGAGCGTATCATAAGTGGTGGGGCTGGTGCAGCTCCTGAGGCCTCTTCAACAGCTGCAGCATCCGCAACACGTTTTTGACGCTTATTGCGATTACTAGAGCTTGTTGAAGCCTTACGCTTACTGTTTTGGGACTATTGGATAGCTTTTTTGGAGTCGCGATCGGCCTTTTTGCGGGCGCGTTCAGCCTCCTTCTCGGCCTTCTCCTTCATCCTCCTCTCCCTGGCTGCCTCTCGTTCGGCACGCTTCTCCTGAGCTAATCGAAGCTTGTATAACCTTGCCTGGTCTCTCAACTCTTTCATCTCAGCTTTTTGGAGTGCCTCCCGATCTCTCTGTTGTTCTATTTGGATCCTACGCTCCTTGGCCTCCCGGATCTTCCTTGGCGACCAGAAAATAGCTCCCCCATGATAGTTATCCTTGTTTTTTTGGAGTTTCAAGGGGTAGCTTTTTTGCTGGTGAGCCTTTCTACTCAACCTATCCAGGAGACCCCTTACCTCCTTGTAAAGGAGCGTATTTTGGGTGGCGAGATGATGGATGGTTCTCCGGAGTCTTTTCACCTCCCTACTCCTCCTTTCACCCTTGGCTACTTTGACGACCAGTGAATAGATCCTGCGCCAATCTGACCCGTCGATAGGCTCCGTTGACTCCTCGTCCTCATCTACTACCTCAGGGGTAGTACAGGTGAATCTTTTGAGTACACGAACTGGATTGGGTGGCCAGATGCCGGTGGCGGTGAAGGCCTTTTTGATGAGCTCAGGCCTAAAAGTAGATATCCAGGCGGGCCAAAAAAGGTGGAAGAAGTCTCCTTTTTGTTGAGAATACAGTCCGTAAGTGACTTGGTGGTATCAAGCGGAGGAGTAGTCACATGATTGGTGACACGTGCAGGTGGGTCCTAGCGGGGAGCTTGGACGCAGCTGCACGCAACACGGATCTACGAACGTGTGAATAGCTCCTTAGTCAATACAATACGAGTCGTACCACCACTACCGTTGTGCCTTAGAGAGCGCTCTATTAGGTAGTCATACTACTACTAATAGTGCCAGCTTTTCAATACTTTTCTCATTTTGGAGAAGCTCTGGGTGGTGTAGGTGAAGGTAATTAGCTCATTTGTATAGGCAGCTGATAGAGGCCTGAACATCGCAACATCCAGGGGCTGGAGGGTATGGGTTGAATGAGAAGGAAAGATAGTCAGGAGAATCCTGTTCTCATTGCAATAGTCCAAAAACTCCTGACTTATATGAGATCCGTGCCCACCTATAATAAGTAATCGATGTGAATGGAGCGTTTTGGACCTTGTAGCTGGCTCAAACACCTCCTTAAGCCAGGCAAGCCCTATCTTATTGTTCGACGATCCGGATTTAGATGAGCTGAGGAATACTGGATGAGCTGATTGGGCAACGTCGTCTACCCAGTCTGATTGGAGGCCTCCTGAGCCACCTTGATAGATAATGCCAGGCGGCAAAACTGATCCATCAGCGCAAATACAAGCTAGGATCGAAATCCACTCGCGAGATCCGTCCTGAACCCCTGTAGTAACCTCCTTCTTCTCCCACATACGCCTGCCGAATACTCGTTTTGATCTGCCGGTGACGCCTATGAGAAACCCCTTTTCGTCCATGTTGTAGATGTCCCCTGGCCTAATCTTATACTCCCCGATTTTCTTGTGTAACAGGTCAAAGTACAGCTTGTATTTGACTCCTGAATCAGCTCTGTAGCGTGCCCGATCCATGCCCCTGGTCCATTTTGAGATGAGATGATTGGAGTTTCTTTTGAGAAATCTATTCACCCAGCTCTCGCTGACGTTAGTGCCGGCAACGGAGGATGCTAGGGAGCGTATAATAGCTCTTGTAGGTGGCAAACGCTTCGCAGTAAGCCCCTGAATATACTGTACTATCTCCTTTTCTTGATCTGGATGGAGTTTTCGATGTGCGTCGGAGCGGGGTTGCGTAAGCTCCTTATGCCTTCTGATCAACGTAGATCTCACAACTCCAAACTCTTTTGCAATTTTTGTATACGAGAATCCTTCACCAGGTCCGTGCGCGTCGATTGCTGCAATCGCAGCTTCAATCGGATCCATATTGGTGGCGCTGTGGGTGGTTGAGGTGAAAGTAATTTGTGGTTGACCCCGCGCATTACGCGAATCCGCGCATTGCGCGCACAGACACGGTAAGTATTGATCGATCAATGTTGTACTTAGCTGCAACTTTTGTATACGAGGTTTGTTCTCCTAGCTCTCGTGATTCAAATGCTGCAATTGCAGCTTGGATTAGGTCCATATTGGTAGAGTTATGACGCGTTGAAGTTAGTGTTGATTTCACAATTTGGTGTTCGGCGGGTCGTCTCGCGAATCCGGGCGTCTCGCGCACGGGCACGTAACCGAGTAGGATGAATCTAATCTAATCTAATCTAACTCCCGGCGTGTACCAATATGGCTCCAATCACTGTCAAACTGTGAATATATGATCTTTATGACTACTGCTTTTGTTGCGGTTTGTGAGGCAAGGGTATTGCGCATGTCACGTGCGTTGTCCTGGCGCTCCTCCCTCCCCTCCATGAGCACCTTCTCCCCTCACCAGCATCAGAGATACGTCATGTAAATAGACCCTGATTATGGCTACATATAAGGTGGCCATGACAGCACAACAACAACAGAACACAATATACTCTGATGACTGCCTCGCGCGGTTACACTTTAATTGACTGCATTGTACTGCAACAGCTTTCCTATGAGCCCTCCGAGATGTTGCGCAATGTCTACGGTCGCTCTGGTGCTAGGATATACAGCTAGACCAGGCTTTAATGGCGTCAACGAAACGATCGACGGCGCTACCAAAACCGAGACAATCTTGTTACAAATTGCCATCCTGACTGAGTAAAGACTATTAAATCGCAGTAAGATATGCACAGCGTTATGCTTGTGCGCGAAGGGAATATTTTGACTCCTGCGTAGAATAGCATCTCGTTACCCTGTGTCTCGGCACGCAGTCAGTGATCTTAGCTTTAGAGATCGAGTGAGACAATACGATCGTTTTATTTCTAGTTTTTTGCGTTTATTTTTCTAATAACCTCCCATTGACTCCAATTGATTGTTCGAAGCATCCACCAGAATTGATTGTAAGTCCAAGGCATTGCGAACGTAATCCAGCCTGCATCATTCTTGTAATAAGATGTACATCCAATATCTGCCCACACAAATCTTTTCTGTTCTAACTGTATTCGGTCGTTATACTCTTGTTCTGCTTTCTCTGTAGGATACATAGCGAACTTATTTCCTGGATCTTGGCAAGAACGTTGGTCCATCGCGCGTATAGCCTTTCCCACAAACTTTGCTTGAAGAATCCAATTGTCTTGTTGGGAAGACCAAACTGTTGCAGTATTAGGACCAGAGCATAAAAACATGTTAGGGAAGTTAGAAACCGCAAGACCATAGAGTGCTTCTGGATGCAGCTTCCACTGTTCTTGCAGATCGATGCCACTAAGTCCCTCAATCTTTTCATGCTCAAGATACTGTGCCGCATTGAAGCCAGTTCCGAAGATGATAACATCGTATGCTCTTTCTTTTTGTGTACGGCTACTTGTGTCTTCAGATATGATACCATTTTCTGTATATTCTATGAGGCGTTCTCGGATAACGGTACAGTTAGGCTTCGTCAGTGAACTGTAGAAGTTATCCATTCGAAGCGGTCGTTTACAGTAATATTTAATCATGTCAGTCTAGAGACTAAGAATGGTAAGGATGTTACTAACATTTAGAATTGGGCATCAGCATCTCTTGCAACTCTCGATTTTTTACTTCGCTCTCGAGGAATTGCTTAGCAGCTGCATTCATCGCTAAGTTCTCTTTAGTATCGCTCATGGCTACCTTCCTATTTGACCGAATCTTAAAAATCATCCACTGGCGGACAAAATATACGAAGCCCGGAACCCAATTACAAGCCCAGCGGAACAATCTAGAGAAACTTGTCAGGGCTATGACGTTCCTGTCTTGGAGTATAGTAAATCCTTACCTAGAATACTTAAAGTCTTTACGGGGCACACAGGTAGGGGGATTGCGCATATAGACAGCGAGATTTTCTACTCTGTCCACAATCTCTGGGATGACTTGAGCAGCGCTAGGTCCACATCCAATAATGGCGACTTTCTTTCCCGTGAGGTCAATGTCATGCCGCCAATAGGCAGTATGCCAAGATATGCCCCTGTATTTTTCACGGCCAGGTGTTGTCCCGAATTTAGGTCTGTCCAGGGTCCCAACACATTGGCACACAAAGTCTGCTAACCACTGCTGTGTTTCACCGGTTATTTTGTTCTGGACGGTAAGCCACCATTTGAAAGTCTCATTGTCCCAAACGCATGACCGCACAAAACTCTGGAACTTTGTGCATTTCTGCAGCTGGTATTGTTCTGCAAAATCCGTATAGTACTGCTTAATCTGCGGTCTCGTAGCAAAGAAGTTTGTCCATCCTGTTTCTTATGTTAGTAAAAGGAATCCAAAAAAAGCAGTCGTTAGCTTTACTTTTATTCATAAAATAGGACGTGGAATAAATAATCGCAGGAACATCACAAGCGCAGCCTGGATATTTGTTTTTGTTCCAGACACCACCGTAGCCATCTTGGATGTCAAAAATCATCATCTCATCATGTTTGATGACACTTGTCCGAAGCAGGACGGTCGCTTGCTGAATACCTGCAATCCCAGCACCAACAATAATAACTTTTTTCTGCCGATGAGCTGGAACATGGGGTAGCGATGTAGTTCCGCACCTGTTAAGCTTGCCGGTACTGAAACCAGACAGAATTCCATATTCGTCACCGTCATTGCTCCCAGTGGAACATGTCTTAGCTGATTTGGAATCCAGGGCTGGAGATTTTTGTCCTATGGTGGAGCTTTCGTGGAGAGCCTTTTCATTGTCCATTACAATTATTAAGAGCCCACTGAGAATATTGAAAAGAAATACTGAAATCGAAAGTAATCAGAATGCTCTCAGAGTGCTGGGGCTAAGGGGTATCTGTAAGAAGTGCACAAATATATAAGTCTAAAGTATCAGGCTCTGCAACTGTAAATTGTGATCTGTTGATCGCAAACTGACTAATGTAAGAAGGGATAAATTGTTTGAATTTTCATGTTACACGTCATCGGATGTTACATGTTATTATTCTATTCTATTCTATGTAGCTCGGGGCTATGTAAGAATTTGGTCAGAGGCCGTTATATGGGGTTTAGTTACAGTAGGGGAGTTTGACTGTATAGTGCCACGTCATTGGATATGTACTATCGCACGTTAGACTAGTTATGTACAGTCATTAGTGGTCGTAGCTTCACCCCTTCGTGTAGCATGCCACAAAATCAGTCACCGTTAGATCGACAACTGGCCAATCAAGCCAGCTATCTTGCGGCAGACATCTAGCGCTAAGCCATATACAGAACATGGGGGGGCTGTCAAAAACCGTTGCGCAGCTGCGTGTAAGGGTGAAGCCGCAATCGCTAGCCACGGCAACTATTGTGAAACTGTAAAAATCATTTTGCTAATTTTTCTCGGTCTAGCCTAATCTAAATGATTTGTTGACGTGTTATCATTGCATTAATTGTTACACGTCATTAGTTACGATCCCACGTCATTAGTTACGATCCCACGTCATTAGTTACGATCCCACGTCAAAATGACTGATGTATATACCCATGTAGACTTAGCTCTGTAAAGTCTGTCCCTATGTGACGAAAACCCCTGTGTGCCGAGAATGACCAACCGGATCGCAAGGATCACACACTCCTCTACGACCCTCGTAATCCGATTGGTCATTCTCGGCACACAGGGGTTTTCGTCACATAGGGACAGACTTTACAGAGCTAAGTCTACATGGGTATATACATCAGTCATTTTGACGTGGGATCGTAACTAATGACGTGGGATCGTAACTAATGACGTGGGATCGTAACTAATGACGTGTAACAATTAATGCAATGATAACACGTCAACAAATCATTTAGATTAGGCTAGACCGAGAAAAATTAGCAAAATGATTTTTACAGTTTCACAATAGTTGCCGTGGCTAGCGATTGCGGCTTCACCCTTACACGCAGCTGCGCAACGGTTTTTGACAGCCCCCCATGTTCTGTATATGGCTTAGCGCTAGATGTCTGCCGCAAGATAGCTGGCTTGATTGGCCAGTTGTCGATCTAACGGTGACTGATTTTGTGGCATGCTACACGAAGGGGTGAAGCTACGACCACTAATGACTGTACACTCCGCAAGTTAGTTATAGAGGGCCCTACTTCCATATTTTCTTTAGTTAGTTCTTAACATCACCCTAATCAGACTGTCGGGAGATATTCTTCTCTTCAGGCTATATAACTAGTTATTGTCTTTCATGTTCCGGTGCTATAAAATCTTAGACTATAGATTCACTGATGGCTTCCAAGCACCCCATAGCCAGCAAAACTACATCATTAATTAGAAATCGGGTCAATGGGAGTATAGCTGCATCGCTGGCTGTCAGAGATAATGTCGTCGCTTCCAAGGATATTTCAAACGATCAAGCGCAGCGTGAAAGTGCTTCTGAGCCTCACGGTCAAATAACATGGATTATTCTGGCGGCTTCTTGTGGGGTAAGGTTTGACTCTTCTACTCGGTTCCATCCAATGATTTTCGATATTAACGCTTGACTGTAGGTTTTCCTAGCTGCTGCAGAAAAGACTATGACTGTCGCCATCTATGGCAAGGTCGGCAGTGATCTCAATGCTCTAAGCCACATTAACTGGCTTGCGACTGCATATTTCCTTACACTCACAGTTCTTGAGCCGATATATGGACGCTTAAGCGAAATATTTGGTCGGAAGCAATGTCTTCTTTTTGCTTATATGTGTTTTGGATTTGGCAGTCTACTCTGTGGGTTGGCTCGAGATATTCGGCAACTTGTTACAGCGAGGGTATATGCGTCTCTCTATGGATTACAATAATCACTACTAAAACTAGCTAGGTAATTCAAGGCATTGGAGGGGGGCATGACCTCTATTGTAAGCATAATCATAGGTGAACTGGTCCCATTACAGGACCGAGGTGTTTGGCAAGGAAAAATCAATATCATCTACGGTTTTGGTGCTGCGTTTGGGGCACCTCTAGGCACGTATTCTTGCCATCATACATATACAAATGCTAAAGCTAATATTTTTTAGGTGGTATATCAGCGGATTACCTTGGCTGGCGTTGGTAGGTTTAGGCTTTTTCCCTTGCCCCTACACGCACATTTCTGATTTTCATAGGGCGTTTCTGGCGCAAGCCCCAATCTGCCTAGCAGCATTCACTACGGTACTAACCCTCCTAAAGCTCCCTCAACAAGATAGGAGCAACTGCTGGATGAACTTGCAACGCATCGATTTCCTTGGTGCAATCATTCTAGTTGCTGCAAACATTGGCCTCCTCATCGGCATGAATCGAGGGAGCAATGTCTCGTGGACTTCACCCATTACCATTGTTTCACTGACCGCATCGTTGGCTTCCTTCCTTATATTTGGCATTTTCGAAGCCTACGTCGCAGCTGAACCACTTGTTCCGTTACACGTTATTTTTGACAGCAAGATGGTCGCATGTTATGCATGCCTCTTCTTCGGCTTTGGGTCATGGATAGCCTTGATCTACAATTCGGTTCTTTTCTTCCAGGCTGACCAGGGCGTTTCGGCGACTGCGGCTTCCATTCGACTGATTCCACCTTGTATATGTGGAGTTTCCGGCTCGTTTATTGGGGGTTGGTTCATACGGCGGACTGGAAAATTTTACTGGACCATCGTTTTTGCGTATAGTTTGATGACAACAGCTTTGGCAGTAGTCTTTGTGTTCTCTCGAAATATAGCGACCAACACTGGATTGATGATTGTTGGTATTTCTATGTGTGCCTTTAGCAACGGCATGGGAACGACAGGAACCTTGATTGGTATCAGTATGCTATATTGCACGGTTTTAAAGAAGGGACCTTAGCTGACTTCTACCTAGTCTCAAATGCAGATCTAAAAGATCGAACAATGGTTACAGCCTATTCGTATCTTTTTCGTTCTCTAGGATGTGTGATCAGCTTGTGTTTGTCCTCTGCGGTTATTCAGCAATCACTGCGCAATCGTCTAAGAGACACCGTGAAGACAAGCACAGATATTGAGCAAATTATCAAGGGAGTTCAGCATAGTCTGGAATTTATCCAGACTCTTGAACCAGATATACAAAAAGCTGTACGAGATTGCTACGGATGGTCTATTAATCTAGGTTTTACGTTCATCATCGGGATGGCGTCCTTTGCATTCTTTAGCGCCTTTTTTGTAAGGGAATGCAATTTAAAGAGGTAGATTCTTGGGCCCAATGGCTGCTGTAACAGAATTACAATGAAATTGCCCGTGCTCCGCACGGGCCATCACATCAACGAGATCGTCGCTGGGCGATGATCACATGACTTGGCATCCTGCCAAGGATGGGGATGCCATGAGGATATGGGATGACAGGACTGGGAAGCAATGAAGATATGAGGATGGATGGATTTCATTATTAAATTGTACTTTTGTCGGCATACACACGGTGTGTCGCCTAATAAGGCCCAATGTACCGCCTCGATCCTACTTCGGCCCAACTCGGACCCAACGCTATGTATACCTTCGTAGCCCCCACATTCGTAGAATCATCATACACCAGAATACCAATACACAAGATTACCTTAGCTACTGTTATTCACCGTACGATCGTACAAGGCCTTCCAACACTGATCAGTGATTGCACGGCAGTCACAGACAGTTAGGTTAAGAAGAGATAGATTCTTTACCCCGCGCGTTCCCTAGATTGCCTATATCAGCAAGGCGGAGTTATCTATGCTAAGCTCACTGTTAGCTATATCAGGCGTCGTTCGTGGCTAGCGACCGACCGTTACAGCCGTATCAGAAGCGTTCCAAGACGCCGTCTATACACGCGCCAACCGACCGGTTGAGATTTGACCCGTGTACAACCCACGACCACCGACGCATCTCTAGCGAACGCAGCTAGCGCAACAAGCGTCAACAAGAACACAATAGCAGGAGAGAGAACATCATCGGAAAGAGCACCGGTAGCCAGGACACCGGCAGTAGGAATGGCGAGCAGTAGTAGAAGAGTGGTACCCACACTAGAGGCGCTACTAGGGACCACAAACATAAAACCAAGAGAATGGCATCACATCGATCCAGAGATTTGGGAGGACAACGTTGAAGCTCCAGACGATGAGGTAGGGATTACTACAGCAACAACGTACATTGCGCGTGCGATTGCGGACTATACAGATCGACCAACAGCAGATGAAGAACTCTTTTGGGAGTTCCGTCAGGACTTTGAAGGATGGACAGAGGCAATGTTCCTACGTGCCCAGCCAATATACACAAAGGAACTAAAGCGGATCCTCCGCTTTAAGGGAGTGTATACTGGCCGTATTAATATGGCACCTAGTGAGTCTCTAGCTAGGTTATTACGCATGGAGGAGTACCTAGAATGGCCTCAGGACGTATTCCAGTCGGCTGTGTTTGACACACGATCAGCTGCGCACATGTTGCAAGAGCGGGCACTACGGCAACAACGCAGTGAAGGATCAGTACAGTCCACAGACAGGAGATTATCAAGCCAGGCCCAGAGCCGAACCCAAACGCCTGTAAGGACAAGAGGCCGAGACGTAGACAGTCGGCAAACCCGCGATCAAGACCAGACCCACGCCCGTGTGCAAGGACGACAGGAGACCGTTGAGGAAGAACAACAGATTCAGGACCAGCTAGCAAAAACGATTGAGAAAGCCCAAAACCAACCAATCCGAAGCCAGCCTGTAGAGACAACTGAATCCGCACCGCAGCCAGCCTATCAGCGCGTCCAAAGTCAGCAACCTCCCCTCACCTACAACAACTTCGACCGATTCCGCGAGTATACACCAGCATACCCGCAACGTCCGAAGGGACTGAGCGTTCCCCCAATTGTGCCCTCTGGTGAAACAGACCCGTACAAGGCAGTTCCACCAATCGAGTTTGGCAATGAGAAACTGGATCCTAAGACGATCAATGTCTTCGTGAAAATGTGGGACCGAGACAAAAAGTATACGGGAAAGCCGTACGACCTCCTAGACGATAAATTGAAGATCTTCTACAGCATCTGTTATCACGCAGACATCGAGCCAGGGCAGTTCCATGCAGTCTTTCCACGGATTCTCGACGACCGCGCAGAGGAGTATTACCTCCACTTCGTCGATCAGCGGATGGATACGTTCTTGACTGCCTACACAAAGCTCAAGAACCACTTCGACACAGACGTCAACCACGGCCATTACTACGCGGACTGGACGACGACATCGTTTGTCAAAGTCCGCAGGGAGAACCCCGAAAAGAACCTCCACGAGGTCCTTGACATCATGCTGGACAAGCTCCAATTGTGTCAAAGAGCACTTGGACAGCAGTACATGGGAGAATACGCGCTCCGAACGACTGTAATCACAGCATGCCGAGGCGTGAAGGAGCTCGAGATGGCACTCTACAAGCCGTCTCTAGAATGCGAGGTTCTGTTTGGAGATCTGCGATCGTCAATCGAAAACTCACTCGCCATGACCGTCTCCGTCAACTTCACTGAGGCGGATACGGATAGCCAGTACTACTTGGATCGTCGGTACAACAACAACAGCTCTGGAAGATTGCGAGGGAATTACAACCCTCGCGGTGGACGCAGCGGATTCACCCGCGGACGCGGTGGGCTTCAGCACCGCTCTGGAGTCAACACACAAATCGACAAGAAATGTTACGTCTGCGGCAAGACAGGCTGTTGGTCCACAAACCACACGCTTGAAGAAAGAAAACGCTCAAAAGCGCAGTACATCACACACTGCGCGATTACGGGAGAGCAAATGGAGTTTAGCACATTTCTCGTCGCGTACGAGGGGGAAGAAGTCGACCAGTTCTTCCTAGAGGAGCAAGACGAAGATGATGAGGACCAAAGATTGGCAGTTAAGTACCTCACAGATCAGGCCTTTTTGCACCACGTGACTGGAGAAGACGTCTACAGGTGCAAGGAGCCTATTACGCCCGCAACGCAGTTCCTTATCGAGGATCGATACTCGCGAATCACGTACCAAGGCATTCTTCCTGACACTGGTGCCTCAAATGTATCGACAGCCGGAAAGGAGCAGTTCTGGGCGCTCCAAACTGAGGACCCCACCGTAACTCTAGATACGTCTACTGCTGGAAACGCATCTGTGCAATTTGGCAAAGGAAGCGTCACTACTTCGATTGGAACCGCACATGTATCGACACAGATTGGAAAGATCAAATTTGAGGTCTTGAACGCACCCACCCCGTTTCTCCTCTGTCTGAAAGACATGGACCGGCTCCACGTGTACTTCAACAATACTACGGACCAGCTGGTACAAGGAAAAGCTACCTTTCCAGTGATTCGCAAATGGGGACACCCGTGGTTCCACCTAAGCAAGGCAGAGCGCGCGCGCGTATTCCTTACGGAGACTGAGCTCCGACGCTTACACCGGAGGTTCGGGCATCCAGCCGTCGAACGGCTGATACGATTGCTCAAACGCGCAGGACACGAGGACGTGGATGAACGGCTGCTCCGAGAGATCCAAACGTTCTGCCATCACTGCCAAGCGCATGATCCAGCGCCGCGCCGATTCAAGTTTAGGCTGAAAGATGATCGGGAATTCAACTTCGAGATCCTCGTAGATGTGATGTATCTGAGTGGGAAACCAGTGCTTCACGTGATCGATTCGGCTACAACATTCAACGGCGCGCGATTTCTACCGTCTATGAGCGCGAAAGACACCTGGGAAGCACTCCGCCTGCTCTGGATTGATACATACCAAGGGCCGCCAGATATCGTCACCCACGACGCCGGCACCAACTTCGCGTCAGTCGAATTCAGATCAGAGGCGAAGATCATGGGAATCACATGTAAACAAGTGCCAACCGAGGCCCATTGGTCTATCGGCAAGGTAGAAAGATACCACGCACCGCTCAGACGCGCGTACGAGATCCTGAGGACAGAGCTTGACACTGGCACCAGCGACGCCGCAGTGTTGCAGATGGCAGTCAAGGCCGTCAACGACACCGCAGGCCCAGACGGGCTCGTACCCACGCTGCTCGTCTTCGGTGCATACCCCCGGATATCCATGGATTCACCACCATCTCCCTCGATAACCCATCGCGCGGAGGCAATCCAGAAAGCGATGAGGGCGCTGCGGAAGGCCTCAGCGGAACATGCGGTGAGCAACGCACTTGGTACCAGGAATGGGCCTACTACAGACGGGGTACTGTCACTGCCTCTTCAGAGTGAGGTGATGGTATGGCGCGAGAAGAATGGATGGCAAGGGCCGTATAGAGTCATCGATATGAAGGACCACGATGTTACTGTAGACATGATCAACGGCCCAACGACGTTCCGATCCACTGTCGTAAAACCGTACTATCGCGATCTGACTACAGCGATAGACGGCGCAGATCAAGGCACAGGTGGATCTCCGACCACAGACGAAGCGATTGCTGATGAACCGCCACTACCGGTACCACCGGCGGAAGCCAACCAAGCGGCTCAGCCGCGCAAGCGGGGCCGCCCACCTGGATCAAAGAACAAGCCCAAGGTGCAGTACCTGTCGAAGAAGGAGGAGGACGATTACGCCCTGGCCGTCAAGCTACGCAATGACGGCGTGATTAACGTCCCGGGCGCTCCATTCGAAGCATCCGATCAGAAGGAGATCGACGACCTCGTCGGCCGTGGAGTATTCAGTTTTGAGCTGTTTGATCCAACTCTACACGGCGGGTATCGTATCTTCAAATCGCGCATGGTCCGCGAAGTCAAAGGCAAGACCATGGTCCCGTACGAGAAATCACGCCTCGTTGTTCAAGGTTACAATGACGAGGGCAAACACGAGATCCTGACGCAGTCGCCAACCATCCAACGAGCCAGCCAGCGCCTGATTCTAGCCCTAGCGCCTGCATTACTCGATGAGGGCATGGTTGTGGAACTACGAGATATCACGCAAGCGTACCCACAGGCACAAACAGAGCTATTCCGCACGGTTTTAGCGCACCTCCCAAAGGAGCTTATAACAAAGTATCCCAAGGGAACAATTATTCGCGTAATCAAGCCACTCTATGGAATCGCGGAAGCAGGAGTCCACTGGTTTGCTACGTACCAAGGACACCACTGCAAGGAGCTCGACATGGCTACATCAACGTATGACCCGTGCCTCCTGATCACGAACGGGAGACGGGAAGCGTTTGGAATAGTGGGCCTGCAGACAGACGATACTCTCGCGATTGGGACGCCTGCATTCTCTGGTGCAGAAGACGCTGCGCTCCAGAAAGCCAATTTTCGAGCTAAGCCCAAGGAGAGACTGTCCAAAGAAGTATCACTCGAGTTCAACGGATGTACTCTAACGTTGCGCGGAGACACGATTCTACTTACGCAGAAGGGACAAGGTGCCAAGATCGAAATCATTGATCCGAAGGCAGCAAACCGAGCACAGAAGTACATGGAGCAGCGCGCGCGTGGCGCGTACATTGCGTCGATATGCCAACCTGAAGCATCGTTCGATCTTTCCGCGGCTGCGCAAATACAACAACCTAAGGACACAGAATACGTGAAGCTTAACCGCCGGCTGCAGTGGCAATCTGAGAGCATACAACGAGGCCTGCGATACGTCCCTCTCGACCTCGCTACAGCAAAGCTGGTAGTGTTCACAGACGGATCCTTCGCGAACAACCAAGACCTTAGCTCACAGCTAGGGTACCTACTTATCCTTGCGAATGAGTCGAGTCGACAAGACAGCACGTTTGATATTCGTGGTAACGTAATCCATTGGAGTTCGACCAAATGCAAACGCGTTACCCGGAGCGTTCTTGCCTCAGAAACGTACGGCATGGTTAGCGGTGTCGACATCGCTATCGCTATCCTAACAACCCTCAAGATAATTACAGGACGCCTAGGTCTACCACCGATCCCACTTATTGTGTGTACGGATTCATACTCCTTGTATGAATGCCTCGTCAAACTCGGAACAACTGCTGAGAAGCGACTGATGATCGACATCATGGCGCTTCGGCAGTCATACGAGCGTCGCGAGATCACTGAGATCCGCTGGATCAACGGAGAGGACAACCCGCGGACGCATTCACGAAAGCAACACCAAATCGCGCGTTAGAACGTTTCATCGAAAGCAACAAGCTGTCAATCCGAGTAGAGGGATCTGTGCAGCGACCTACGGAGTAGGCACATATGCCTATTTGGAATCCCTCTCATTGTGCCCTTTTTAGAAGACCCGTTTTTCCTTACATCAGTCGTTACAATAAGAAAAGATTGCCAGTGTCGGCATACACACGGTGTGTCGCCTAATAAGGCCCAATGTACCGCCTCGATCCTACTTCGGCCCAACTCGGACCCAACGCTATGTATACCTTCGTAGCCCCCACATTCGTAGAATCATCATACACCAGAATACCAATACACAAGATTACCTTAGCTACTGTTATTCACCGTACGATCGTACAAGGCCTTCCAACAACTTTCTTACTATTTAGTTCCTGTGCTAGCTCCTAGGATCTGGCCACCTCATTTTCTCTTGTATGACTCAAAGCACTGGAAACACGGAATTCTTAGATAGCTACTCGCCCCATGGAGCCCAGTTCTGCCCAACTACTCGGGCCCAACGGCTGCTGTAGCAGAATTTCAATGAAATTGCCCGTGCTCCGCACGGGCCTATCACCTCAATGATAACACGTAGCTTTTAATACATACATGCACCACAACAACGCATAATTAAATAAACTTAACTACGCATATCGTTTCTACCATGCCTAAGGTCAATAAGGGAAAGTCTGTATATAAAGAAGAGGTGGTGGCGTTGCAAAAGCACGCTGAAGCGTTACGCCTACTCTATCAACCTAACATTAAAAGCTATGCAACTACCCATAACTTGCCATATCAGCGCCTGCGACGCGCCTATCTTGGACTTTCGAATCGCTGCAATCGCGCTAAGCCACCTGCTTTATACCGGCTTAATGAGTCTCAAGATTTCGCTCTTGAGCGGTACCTTAATGCTATCGATAATATTGGCTTTGGTATTCATCGTGGACTAGTTGAGCAGCAAGCAAACTCACTCCTTGAGGATGCGTACACAGGACTAGATGAAGTTGCTCCTAAGTTTGGCAAGCTTTGGGCACGACGATGGCTCGCAAGGCACCCAAAATATAGACGTGTAAAGGCAAAGTCAATTGAGGTACAGCGTAAGCTTGCCCAGGAGCCAGCAACGCTCCTTGACTGGTATACCAGGCTTAAAGACCTTATCGAAGAGCGCGGTATCTTGCCTGAAGATATATATAATATGGATGAGACAGGCTGCCGCATTGGTGTTGCAAAAGAGCAGTACTTATACACCAAAAATGGACGTACTGTTGAGAATATTCCGGTCACCTGTCACGAGGACGCTAAGTCACATGACCCACACCGCTCTATATTAGCCGAGCTTTGTATAGTTAGCAATTGACACACTTACATGCCATGACTGAGAGAGTCATTCTTTCTCAACAGGTTATGAGCCCGGCTTACGCGCTTGCGTGTGCATTGTGAGTGTCCGGAGTGTCGTTTCTTCGATATGGGCAGCAAGCTGGTATATGCGTGTCTACGCCAGAACAACCCAGGAGGTCGTCGCCTTCTATATTCTAAGACACTGGGTCGTCGCCCTGGCTGCCGCGAAGGGTATTAAGTCCTGAAGACACTGGGCCGTCGCCCTGGCTACCGCGAAGGGTATTAAGTCCGAAGAAAAATGGACTATCGTCCGGAGAAGCTGGGAGCGTCTCGAAGATACCTTGGGCGAGTTATACCCAATTCCGACGCGCGAGTCGAAGAGAGCAATGGTTGCTCTATCCCTTTTCAACCAACCTTTTGACAACGATTCGAATACCTACCTACCGACGGTAACCATCGATTCTTCCGAAAACAACTCGAATTGCCTGCCTATCGATAGTAACCTTTCGAGACCTTCTTTTTAAACTAGTAGCTACAGTTCGACAGCTACTTTCAATTCCTTAAACTCGAAAACCTACCGTTTGACGGTGCTCGAAGTTTTTTTACTCTCTCGAACGCTACCCACCTACCCCCACCCGATTTCTCGATCGATTTTTATCTTCTTTCCAAAGGATTTCGTTAAATAAACGCAAAGAAGCAAAGGCTTATATAACGATGGGGGAGAATAAGGGTGTTAGGGTCTGGAGCCCTGAATAGGACACAGACAAGGAGGCAGGAGCGGAGGAACGGAGCGGGGACAACAAGAGAGGAGAGCGTACATAGCTAGAGTACTGGGAGTACTAAGCTAGGGGAGCGCTAGGATAGAGGAGAGCGTACACAGCTAGAGTACTGGGAGTACCAAGCTGGGGGAGCGCTGGGACAGAGGAGAGCGTACACAGCTAGAGTACTGGGAGTACCAAGCTGAGGGAGCGCTGACTCTCACGTAGGAGTCGAGGGAGAGTCGGTATGTTGGTGATATCGATTCTACCTTGATTTTCAAACGCGAAAATTCTCTCGACCTTCTTTCTCGACCTTCTTTCTCGACCTTCTTTCTCGACCTTCTTTCTCGACCTTCTCTCTCGACCTTCTTTCTCGACCTTCTTTCCTCAACTCTTCACTCGGCCGATACCTCACTTTACTTGAGGGACTCGCAACGTAACGGCCACTATAGGGTGACAGGGAGGTTTCATTCTTGTTGACAAGGCACTTCTGGGGGAGTGTTGGAAAGTGCATGCAAGGCGTTCAGTGGAAGCATATAAAGGGAGAAGAAGCTTTGACTGCAAGACCTATACAAAGTAGTGGGTACAGCTGATCGGCTTATGGGGGAGTGTTGAGAATATTCCGGTCACCTGTCACGAGGACGCTAAGTCACGTGACCCACACCGCTCTATATTAGCCGAGCTTTGTATAGTTAGCAATTGACACACTTACATGCCATGACTGAGAGAGTCATTCTTTCTCAACACGTACGGTCTTTATCCACAACGCCAACAATCGCGAGCTTATTACGCTTGTTGAGTGTATCCGGGCTACAGGCGAGGTTATTCCACCTCTTATTATCGTCAAAGCTGCTACTGTGATGGAGCATTGGATTGTTGTGACGGTTCATGGGGTAAGGACATCCTAGGTGCCACGTGTTGGCGAGATGGTTCTTCCTCTTACTGATAAGCACCTTCTACACCTATCCATGTCACAGATACGTCATGTAAACAGACTAGTATGATGGCCCCATAAAAGGCCATCACCACAGCAGAACAGAACAAGACATCAGGAAATGCATAGCAACTTTCTCTCACTGCTTGTACTGTTACATACCTTGCTGGTACTACGCCAACAAAACGTAATTCCGTTTGGTGCGTCAAATGCCTCCGGCTGGCGAGACTTGTCCCACGTTGAGACTTGTTATTAGCACTGGTCAGCACTAACGTGTTCCACCAGTCATCCGGCCACACCAGTTATCAGACCACCTTTCCAAATCTGACCCGACGCTCTGCGCAATTGCGCTGCGCCTTTTATATGCCATGCATCATTAGTTGAGTTTAGTAGGATAATCCGCTTGCCAATAGAACACATTAGACACAGACCGTCTGCTTAGCAGAAGTGAAGAACTTTTGGGTTTATAGAACAAAGGACACATTACATATGTATGTACTAGCTCGCTACCGCTATAAATCTGTGATGAAAACCCCTATATCTTTCAATCTTGGGAGCCCTGCAACAGAAGGCGCATCTCTCTAAGTCCCCATTGCCCCAAATGCTGTTGGATGAACTCAATACAACGTAAGAACGATTGTTTGCGACGATAACATGCTTCACTCTCTAGATGCTAAGCTAATCCACTGAGGGTTGTAAATTGCTTTCCTTTCCCGTGCTTTGTTTCAACCCTGGTGGAGTCGATTGGAAGGAGGTCACGTGGGCAGCGGTAGATCTTATTATAGTGTGCTGGAGAGACTGTATACTTCTGAAAAGCCTGTACTGTACGAAAGGCTTTAGGTTTTCTCAGACAAAGCGGACAACCGAGTCCAGGCTTAATTCCGTCAATCACGTGGCTCCCTCCAAGCGAGAGAAGGCTATCCTCAAGCGGCGACCAATCTACTAGGCTATGCTCCACGTTACCCTAAGAGTGCGTAGCAGTGACTAGTAGCCAGCTATCTAAATTATCGAGAGACGTGGTCGGCGTTCCGGAATAAGGAGACTAACCATATACCAACAAGTAAGTAGAGCTCGAAGGTATAAGTGCTAGGATGGTATAGATCGCATGATCTTTATCATACAGTTAAACAATATGTAGATATCATCGCGGTTCATGCCTAGACAGCACCTTCCACTTTCCAGATAGTTCAGCAGAGCTTAAGGCGCACTAAACTTTCCTCAGCATCCCTCTCCTATAGGGAGACTTAAAGCGCTAAGTAGCTTATAATTTATCAACTTACAATGTTACTAAAAAGTCTAGGTAGATAGAAAGTTTCGCCGGCATCTCTTGCATATCTAATCACCCACACTCACCGCAGTGGCCTTTTCCGCCTTTGTTACATTATCATAGGGCTTTTGCTGTAGAGGCTTCTTATGCGTACGGCTCGCCATATGTGCGTTTAAAGCGTACTCGCCCCACGGAGCCCAGTTCTGCCGAACTAGGCCCTACCCAGCTCAACGTCAATTCCATCTACCCACACGATTTGTATCGTAAATTGACCACGCAAACACGTAGAATATTATATATTCGTTAAAGCCACTGATTAAGAGGTATCTTCCAGTGTATAAGATGCATTACTGGTGCCTGTTGACTTGGTGTTGAGGCCTCTGCAGAGGCAGGTGTTGGCTGCTGGGTGGCATCTCGGAGGCGCCGTCTCGTCTCCCTCACAGCCTCACGTACAGCCTTTTGCTCAGCGATTTTAGCTTTTTGAAATACGGCCTCTCGCGAACCTCTAGCTGTAACTACACCTCCTTTCTGAATCGTTAATCGCGAGTTGTCCTGGCGCTGAGCCCTCTCGCGGGCAGCAATTTTAGTCTTGGCAAGCTCACGAGTCGCGAGATCGTAGTTCAAACCTAGTACAACTGACGCCCTAGCAAGTCGCGCAGCCCGATTACTTAGTATATGCTCAGTATAATTACAGAGCTCTTGCGTTTTACCAGCGTACGCAACAAAGGAGCGAGGAGTTGTAGGCGTAGGCGTCTCGGAGGCTTGAAAGAGATAGCTCATTTCCTCGGGTGTTGACACCCTCCGTGGGCGCGTGAGCTTATATAATACTCTCTCAGGATCCCATGGCCAGACGCCTGCTAATTCAAAAACGTTTTGAACAGTACTAGATTTGAATGTATGTCTTCTAACGCCATCAATTGCGTGTAGAAACTCGAGCTTGTTGAAATCAGTGCAGCCCTCGCGAGCAGCATCCTCAACGACGCCTCTGTAGTGCTTCTTGTATGCTTGAAAAACACCAACGTCAAGAGACTGTAGGTT
Source organism: Pyrenophora tritici-repentis (assembly GCF_003171515.1). Classification (NCBI taxonomy): domain Eukaryota; kingdom Fungi; phylum Ascomycota; class Dothideomycetes; order Pleosporales; family Pleosporaceae; genus Pyrenophora; species Pyrenophora tritici-repentis. The sequence continues at coordinate 2,247,833 of NC_089397.1, read as the reverse complement.
GTGAGAGGTATGGGAGGGGAGCGAGAAAAGTACTATATTGTTGTCGTCACAAAAATCGATCAGCTCCTTTGTGCCATGGGATCCAAATCCGTCAAAAATTAACAGCCTCCAGGTGCCTGTTTGACGGCGACGACTATAGGCGTCAAAGTGTCGAATCCACTCAAGAGAGAGCTCGTCGTTGTTGTAAGCTGTCTCTGAGACAGCCACTATGTAGTCGTCAGGCAACTTTGTGTTGGTGTGCCATTTTGAGAGGTGCGCTTTGCCCTTGAGAATGATGAATGGTGCCAGAACTGAGCCGTCAGCAGCGACAGTCTCGACGACTGTAACAGACTCGCGATTTGTATCAGACGGTGACTGTACAGCATCATCGTCGCCAGCCATTGTTATAACGTACTGCTGGCCTCCAGCGCCCATACGGATATCTGTCTCGTCCATAATATATAGATCTCCAGGTTGTATAGCGTACTCATCAATTGCGCGCTTTAGAGCGGCAAAGTGCCTCTCGTAGACCTCTACTGTATTAGCTGCTAGGCGTTTTATTTCCTGCTTTTTCTGCTTCTTGCGGCGGCAGTCTGGGTTGCGCGCCAGCCATCGTGAGATCCAGTTTTTGCCTATGGGTGGTGCCTTGCCATCTGGGTGCTCGAGATCAAGGATCCGCTGCGCGGCAGAAATCAGCTGCGGAATGAGAGGAGGCATGTATAACGCGTCGCAGCGAGTAATATAGGCCTTTAGGGCATCCTCCTGTTGTTAATTGAGCGTTCGATTTGGTGCAGCGCGCTCTATTTTTGATGCGCGGCCTGAGACGCGCTTTTGGAGCCTGCTGTAGGGCACATGATGAAAGGACCAAGAGATACACATCTACGCAGACAACCAAGCGGCCATATATAGGCTCCAAAGCCTATCAGATAATCCAGGACAACAATGGCTACTGCGATGCATCAAAGCAGCGAAGAGAATCCAACACAAAGGAGCAACTATCCACCTACGATGGGCACCAGGTCACACCGACGTCGAAGGAAACGAAAGAGCCGACTACCTAGCTAAGGAAGCCGCGAAAGAGGAGCCCAGCACAACAACAATCAGCCTTGCCTTTATAGGCACCCAAATCAGAGCAATACAGCAGAAGGAACAACACCAAGAGTACCAGACGTACAAGAAGAAAGCTACGCTAGCAAACAAGCAAACCTACGCTGCTACATTCCAGCTTAAGCTGTCGAAAACAATACAGACGCCAAGAGGATCGAAAAGAGAGATCACGAGCGCCTTCTACTCTCTTAAGCTGGGCCACGGATACTTCAACTCCTACCTCAAGCGATTCAAGAAGAGAGATTCCAGCCTCTGTAGTTGCGGGAGCCCACAAACGCCAAAACACCTTCTACTGGCCTGCCGACTATACAAGGAAGAACGAAAAACACTACAAGAATGTCTACAACACAGAATTACCCTACCTCTCCTTCTACACACTAGAGCTGGAATAGAGGCTACAATAGCCTTCATTGAAAGCACTAGAATCGGAACAAGACAGTGGCACCTAGGGCAAGAAGCAGCAACCTGAAAAGAAGAAGAAAAACAGCGACACGACAGAGAGAAACTGTATAAAACTAAGTATCGAAACTTCTCCTATGTCCACTACCCTACACACCATCTCCTTTGCCATAAGAGCCCGCTGGAAGACAGCTAGCTGTACTACATCTCTTTCTACTACACCAAGATGCTCTTTAGCGACTGGTAGCCACTAGAGACACCTGTCTCTACAGCAGAAAACCACAACCCCACAGCGTACCATTCACTCCTACCTTGCACAATAGAACACGAAGATAGAACGGCCTTCGGCCAAAGTCCTACATAGTCACTGACTGATAAAGGACTCTAATGGAATAATAATAATAATAATAATAATAGGGCACATGATTATAGTCTGCTACTGCGCGTATAGAGGTGCCGGACGGGCCAACGCCGCGGACGGGCCAACGCCGGATTACGTCCTCCAACACCAATTATTCTATCCACTTCAACCACCCATAACGTGACCACAATGCAATCAATTGACGCTGCGCTTGCTGCTATTAACGCGCTAAAACCTAATGAAAAGCTTGTATACTCTCAAATCGCGAAAAAAAATATGGTGTTGATCCAGGAACGCTGAGCCGCCGCCACCGAGGTAACGTGTCTGTGCGCGTGATGCCCATAACGTGTCTGTGCGCGTGATGCCCATAATCGCGTGCCGCACACCCCGCAACATCAACACCAATCCACCCTTACCACTTCAACCACCCATAACTCCACAACCATGAGTTGTATCAACGCTGCGATTGAAGCTATTGAATCGCGTGATCCCGGAGATAAATTTACATACTCTGAGGTTGCGCGCCGCTTTGGTGTTGATCGCTCTACGTTGTCGCGACGCCATCAACAGATCCGGGGCTCAAATGAAGCCAAATCACGTAATCAGCAACTCCTTCACCCACACCAGGAGCTACAGCTTCTAGAGCACATTGACGAGCTTACTGATGCTGGCTTACCACCGACGAGGACTATGATCCAGAACTTTGCTAGTGCTATAGCCGGAAGGGCTACCTCCCAAAGCTGGGTGACGCGCTTCTTTCACCGTCATCCCGACGCGATTATATCACGTTGGTCAACTGGTTTGGACCGCAATCGCCACCGGGCTGATTCTGTATACAAGTACGAGTCGTACTTTGATCTACTATCTACTAAAATGGCTCAGCACCATATTCGGGCGCAGGATGTATATAATATGGATGAGAAGGGATTCCTTATTGGAGTGACGGGGAGGAGTAAGAGAGTGTTTAGTAAGCAGAAATATGAGACTGGGGGCTTTAAGAAAGTGATACAGGACGGCAACAGAGATTGGATCACTGTTATCGCTGCTATATGTGCTGATGGGAGTACGTTACCGCCCGCGATTATATACGAAGCTACTTCGGGCAACATGTACGCCAGATGGGTTGATGATATCGCAATTGACGATCCAGTCTACGTTACCTCAAGTCCCTCAGGGTGGACCAATGATCAGGTAGGCCTGGCATGGCTCGAACAGGTGTTTGATCGCCATACGAAGGAGAAGGCCGGCAATCACACACGCTTACTCATCCTTGACGGCCATGGGAGTCACGTTACTATGGAGTTTATTGACTATGCGATCGCCCACAATATTATGTTACTCATACTACCCCCCATAGTACCCATACGCTGCAGCCACTCGATGTGGTAATGTTCAAACCTCTGGCAGCCGCGTACTCACTCAGCTTGCAGCACTACCTCCAGGCGAGCCACGGTCTCTTAGCTGTGAGGAAGGATGACTTCTACCGTCTTTTCAAGCCTGCCTGGGACTCCTCTTTCATTAAGAAGCACGCGTTGAAGGCATTTAAAGCCACTGGGATAGCTCCTATAGATCCCGAAGTAGTACTTAAAAAGTTCCGAAAGTCAACACTAACAGCACCGCCGCCACTAGTGAACGTGAGTAGAGCTACTATCACGAACCTCATTAATCAGGCCTACGATCCGAGCTCTATTGCGGCCAACAACCTCTCAGAAATACTCCTCCGCCTCCAGGCTGCCAAAGAGATCGCCGAGTACGAGAAGGACGCACTGCGCGCGGCGCTACACGTTCACCAGAAGCCCCGCAATCGGCACGAACCTCCCCTAGATCTACAGCAGCGAAAAGCGTTCCATTCAGGGGCAGTTTGGTGGTCGCCGTGCAAGCTTCGAGAGGCCCGCTTCAGGCAGCTAGTGAAGGAGAAGGAGAAGGAGAAAGAGCTACTTGATAAGATAGAGTTGAAAGAGGCAAAGGAGAACAACAGGATCTATCAACTTAAGATCAAAGAGGCAGCGCGGGCGGCGCGTGAGGAGGCAAAGAAGGTGCGGGATGAAGCCAAGGCTGTAAAGGCTGCCGAACTTGACGCCAAACGACGCGATCGCGACGCTGCAAAGGCTATACAACAACCCCAATCGGGCAAGCGTAAGGCTTCAAAGCCCGCTGCAAAGCAACAGCCAAAAAAACGACGCGTGGGTGGTGCTGGCGGTGGCACTCTGGCTGAGGTGGCTGCACCGGCTCCCCCACCAACAACCACCCGACGCGGCCGGGCCGTCAATACTCCGGCAAAATATAGATAGACAAAGTTGTAGAGCTACGTCTATAGATCAATACACCGGAAAATCTCGCGATAATAGTTATTGTACGTGGCTGCACAGCCTCAACTTTGCCGTCGTCGCGATATTGGTGGGGTGTGCGGCACGCGATTATGGGCATCACGCGCACAGACACGTTATTTCTAGCTCTAGACAAGCAGCTGCACCGAATCAGCAGGCAGTCCACCCACAACATAAAGCTGAGCTTATCGATTATAATTATTAATGTTTTGGAGGTGGTTAGAAGATTCTTCTTTTTAGCACGCACGCATCTTAGTGGGGTGTTGCATTGGCTGAACTGTTGCACACACTGACCAAATACAGTATAGCTGCTAGTCCAGCTTTAAAAGAAAATCATGGTGGGAGCCAAGACAGTCGGCCCGATAGACACCCTTGTCAGTGAGAACTTTTGAAAGGCATCTCTGTACACATTAGTTATTTTGACGTGGGATCGCAATCAATGACGTGTAATGATTAATGCAATGATAACACGTCAATAACTCATTTAAATTAGGTTAGACCGAGAAAAATCAGTCAATAAAATGATTTTTACTGTTTCGTAGTACATAGTTATGTACAGTCATTAGGGATTGTGGCTTCACCTCTTCGTGTAACATGCCACAAAATCAGTCACCGTTAGATCGACAACTGGCCAATCAAACCAGCTATCTTGCGGCAGACATCTAGCGCTAAGCCATATACAGAACGTGGGGCTATCAAAAACCGTTGCGCAGCTGCGTGTACACTCTCATGCACTTGCAGCTTCCGGTTTCTGTAAGCAGGCGGCTTTTGATCCCATGCTAAGCCTCTCTCATCCAATAGTGACCTTACCCAAATAGTGCTAGCTCTTGTCAGCAATGCCACGGGTCAATCTTCTCCTCAATACTCCGGCCAATCAAACGGAGATACCTATGGAGTCTAAGCCTCTTCTGAGCAAGCGTGTACTGGGAGAATTGATGGCCCATGCAAGATGACAATTGAGCCGCGTGTGCAAAGCGGAAGCTGCAAGTGCATGAGAGTGTAGGGGTGAAGCCGCAATCGCTAATGACTGTAGTCCCAACCAATCCAGCGTTCAACCTACCGATGCCCCGCAATGCATATTATTACCACAATGACGTGTAAAGTCAACAAATCTTACATTCTATACGGTACTAGCTCATCTAATCGGTGAAGGTTTGGATCAAATAACCACATGCATTGGTTCTGGAATCTTCTCTTCAGCTTTGCTATTAAGTCCAGCTCCGATGAAAGCGCTACATAGCAAACGAAAGTACTTTAGAATCATCCATACAATACATCAATTCTTTCGAATCAAGAAGATCAGCCTAAGAAAATTCCACTGCATCCAGTATGACAGATATCACGACTTGCTTTCCCAAGGATGATCCCGTACCACACGAGGCACCATCTCTTTCGACAGAACCACTAGCAATTATCGGTGTCGCTTGTCGATTTGCTGGAGATGCAACAGATTGTGGAAATTTGTGGAAATTCTTGTCAGAAGGAAGATCTGCTGTGGGCACTGTACCTGAGAATCGATTCAAGGTTGCAAGTTACTACCATCCAGATCCAGAACATGGTGGAACTACTTGCACAACTCGTGGCTATTTTTTGAAAGACAACATATACTCGTTCGATACATCTTTTTTCAAGTTGCCAGAGAACGATATCACAGCAATGGACCCCCAGCAAAAGCTTCTCTTGGAAAACGTCTATCATGCTCTTGAAAATGGTACAGGACCGTCCATCCTCTCTCCACTCATTGCGATGAGATATTCGTATATCTGCTAACCATGCCCAATGAGGTTCACAGCTGGCCTATCTGCCAAAGACGTGGCTACTTCTCGAACATCTGTATTTGTCGGAAGCTCAAATAACGATCACCTGGCCTTTGCTAACGAAGACCTTGAGATGTGCTATAAGAACAAAGCTACAGGAACGAGCCCATCAATCCTGGCCAATAGAATTAGCTGGTTCTATGACTTGCGAGGGACAAGTCAGACGATTGATACAGCATGCTCGAGCAGTCTCGTAGCTTTCCACCAAGGCTGCCTGAGTGTCAGATCAAAAGATTCTGACATGGTATGGTAACACCACAATTCACATGGTAATATGCTGATATTATGGTTAGTCAATTATAAGCGGAGTCAATGTTATTGAACACCCAGCAGCTTTTCTTCAGTTAACGAACCTTGGCGTACTCTCGCCTGACGGTCAATGCTTTAGTTTTGATCATCGTGCAAATGGTTATGGTCGTGGTGAAGGCGTTAGCACCCTCATTGTAAAACCACTCAGCTCCGCAATTCAGGATGGAAACGTTATTCGCGCAATCGTTCGTGCAACGGGAACGAGTCACGATGGCAAGACTCCAGGAATTACACTACCAAGTCAGACAGCGCAGGCTGCTCTGATTCGAAGTGTCTATGCTAGTGCACATCTAGACATGGATCAGACAGCGTATGTTGAAGCACACGGTACCGGAACTCAGGTCGGGGATCCCTTGGAGATCGAGGGCATTGTATCTGCCTTTGAAACCAGAGCAAGGCAACGACCACTTTATATCGGATCAATCAAGGCAGGTCTAGGCCACCTAGAGGGGGGCGCTGGGCTAGCTGGGTTGGTCAAAGCTGTTCTCATGCTGGAACAGCAGGCGATTCCACCAGCTGTAAACTTGGAGAAAGTTAATCCTAATATACCGACAGATGCAAACATTCAATTTGCAAAGCACCAAATTCCCTGGCCTTGCACAGGAGTCCGTCGAGTATCGATTAACTCGTTTGGGTTTGGGGGTACTAATGCACATGTGGTGCTCGACGACGCCGACAATTACAGGAACTCATCAACCCGAACGAGGAACGGTAAGCAGCATTAATCCTCCAATATAGGGCAACCCACAACTAAGTAGGCATAGATGATATTCTCGAAAGTGAAGATACCATTCCGAGTATCATTGAATCAAAAGAAACAGAGGATGGAGGAAAACCACTTGTATTTGTCCTTTCTGCCTCTGACGAACAGGATCTTCGAAAAGCCTCCGAAAAGCTTGCGACCCATATTAGGTCTGTTATAGGGTCCGAAAACATACGCTCAGAGACCCAATACCTCAAAGATCTTGCTTTCACTCTTTCGGAGAAACGTTCGGCGCTCAGATGGAGATCTTCCTTTGTCGCCAGCTCCTTAACAGAGTTGAGTTCTCGACTTACCGCTAAGAGTCACTCTGCCTTCCGTTCTGCCCTGAAAGAGGAACGGATCGCATTCGTCTTTACTGGCCAGGGAGCACAGTGGTTAGGCATGGGTTCAAGTTTGATGATCTATCCCGGCTTTAGAAAGAGCATCGAAGATGCGTCCTCTTATATGAAAAGACTCGGTAGTCCCTGGGTTCTCAAAGGCAAGCTCTACCTTTAACTCCATTACTAAGTTTAATAGAACCAATTCTAACTGCAAACCTATCTAGATGTATTTGAAGGACGCAATGAAGATCTTGACATCAATCATCCATTGCTGTCACAGTCCGCAGGTACAGCTTTACAAGTTGCCTTTGTTGACCTGCTAACTACTTGGAATGTCCTTCCGTCTGTTGCAGTGGGTCACTCCGCTGGTGAGGTTGCTGCAGCATATTGTGCAAGAGGTATTTCTCGCGAAGCCGCATGGAAAATTGGATATTATCGGGGTTATGTGTGCTCTAAACTAGACAAAGAGGACAAATGCGCAATGATGGCTGTTGGCGCGTCGATGGAAGTTGTTGGTAATTATTTAAGGAAATTGGAACCTGAAACAAGAAAAGGACTTCAAGTCGGTTGTTTCAATAGCCCCAAAAACATCACAGTGACCGGAATCCGGAGCAATATTCAGGACCTCCAAGCCATGTTAGAGAGAGACAATGTCTTTTCACGTCTGTTGCCTGGCCGAGTTGCGTATCACTCAGTGCACATGGAAGAAGTTGCCAATGAGTATGCATCATTGTTAGACGACCTTTCATATGGAGGAAAACTTGAAAGTTCTCAAGACATAAAGCTCGTCTCATCGCTTACCGGTTCGACCATCAACCCCAACGAAACAGCACGTGGGGACTATTGGGTTCGACATCTTCTACAACCAGTAAGATTTACGGATGCCATCATAGAGGCATGTTCAGACAGTGGCCAAGAGGGTACTGTTAGTGGTATACATGATATCATCGAACTGGGTCCACATTCTGCACTTCGTAGCGCGATCCGGGAGACTTTGTCGTCTACTTCACACCACAAGGACATTCGGTATTCACACTTGATTACCAGAAATCAAAAGAGCACTACGACAACCCTAGATGCAATGGGCGCTTTATATTGCCGTGGCTACCCCGTAATTCTGTCTGCAGTCAATTTCCCGTTGTCTGCTTCAGGCTTCATGCCTTCAACCATGTTGAATGATCTACCGCCATATTGTTTCAACCACGAGAAGGTCTACCAGCAAAGAAGTAGAATTATCAGCAACGTCCGAAACCGTCTTCATCCAAGAAATGAATTATTTGGATCCCGAGTGATTGATTGGGATGAATCTAATCCAAGATGGCGGAATTTCCTCCGGACATCCGAGTTGCCGTGGCTCAGGGAAAATAAGGCTAGTGCGACTTTATTTACACGAGTGCTTTCTAACTTACTAATCTTCTCCTAGATGAACAAAAAGATAATCTTCCCAGGCGTGGGCTACTTGCTCGCTGCTATAGAAGCAGCAAAGCAAGTTGCGGATCCAGCTCGTCGCGCTTCGGGATTTCGGTTGCGTGACGTTTCGATGACCGCCGCATTGGTCGTCCCAGACACAAGCGAAGGAATTGAAACAATGCTTAGCTTTCAGAAAGAGGATGTCAATAGCTCTGACTCTCAACCTTGGAGGTTTTCGATGAAATCATACGACAAGGACACAAATAGGTGGATAGAGCATTGCTCTGGCTATGTGATAGTAGAGTATATGTTTGTGCAAAATTCAATCGTTAGCGCAAGCGGAGCTGTTGGCACTGGCACGTCCGGCGCAGAGCAGCTTTTTGATTTAAGAGAACGATGCTCTCAAGAAGTCGACCTGGACCAGTTTTACCGGAAGTTGGATTCTATGGGAGTTGAATTCGGTCCACTGCTGCGGAACCTCAGGAACATCCGAGTATCAAAGAACTCAGAAGAATGTGAAGGGTTAGTGACAGTTCCCGGTGTTGCCGACTATATGCCGATGGGATACCTCCAGCCTCATACTGTTCACCAGTTACCATGGAGAGCATGACTCATATTCTATTATTGATCTGCACGCCTGATACTGACTCTGTCGGATCGGAAATGTTAGCGACATATATGGAAGAGGTCTGGCTCTCTGCAGATATTTGTAATTTGCCCGGGCGTTCATTCCAGAGTTTCGGATCGACTGAACGGGTTTCACGGATTAAATGGAAGTCGAATGTCAGGGTATGGGATGATGAGATGAGAGAAGAGCAGATTTTCTTCAAAGGAATACACCTCCAACTCTTATCGAACAAATTGAACGATGGGCTAGAACAAGTCCAATGTTACAGCGCCTGTTGGCACCTGAGCACTGATCTGCTTACAACGGCCACAGCACTCCAGGATACGACGCAAAGAAAGCTTGCTGGGGAAGAACTCCGGAAAGTTCATGAAAAGTATCAACTCATAACAGCCCTTATGATATCAAAGGCTTTGGATGAATCGAAGTCCCTTGATCTTCAAGAACTGCATCCTCACCATCGCAAAATGCACACATGGATGCAATCTGAGTCCGCAAGGATTGCAAGAGACATAGACCCGCTTTGTGAAATGAAAATATTAGAAAGTTTGAAAACCGACCGAAAATCCAGAGAAGCACTCTATGACGAGGTCAGCATGGCTAGTCCGCGTGGCGAGCTTCTCGTCCGTATTGGCGAAAACATCATTCCGATTTTCAAGAAGGAAGTCAACCCTTTGGAGCTCATGTTCGGTGAAACCAATTTGATGCCTCGAACTTACGACCAGGGGTTTCCTGGTAGTATCAAGCCGCTACTCGCAAAATATCTTGAAGCTCTTAGTTTCAACCGTCCGAATTTACGTATAATGGAAGTAGGAGCAGGAACAGGCAGTGCAACCGAAGTGATCCTAGAGGTCCTTGGATCCAGAACAACTGCAGACCTTGCGAGCATAGGTCGGTACCATTTCACGGATTTATCAGGTGGATTTCTTGAACGCGCAAGGAAACGGTTTAGTAAATGGTCCAGCCTTATGGAGTACGACATCTTGGATATTGAGCGTGACCCTGCGGCTCAAGGGTTTCAGGCGGAGTCGTACGACGTTGTAGTAGCAACCCATGTGAGTTCTAAACTTCAGTTCAAGACTCTGTTTGCTTATAAGATCAATAGGTACTTCATGCGACTGCAGACCTGCAGAGAACACTGGCCAACGTCAGATCTCTTTTGAAGCCGTAAGTTAACCTGAAAACCCTCGTATGTCTTGACTATAGGACTGATTGATCTTTCCAGGGGCGGCAAACTGCTATTGATTGAAAACATGCAGCCTGACCTCCGGTGTACTCCATTCGCATTTGGTGTATTGCCTGGCTGGTGGACGAGTATCGAACCTGACCGGGCGTTGAATCCCCTGATTCGAGAAGATCGATGGAATGAAATACTTGGAAAATCAGGTTTTACAAGCACTAATCTTATTCTAAGAGACACTGAGGACAACAGCGCACACGAGATTAGTGTAGTGGTCTCCACGGCGATGAAATCTGAGTTTGACGCAAAAACTTGCGGTTTTGAGTCCATCCTCGCCGTTTGCGGTTCGGATACCCAACTTAACAGTGAACTGGTTGTGTCACTGGTACAGAGGTTTCATCAACACTCTGTAGAACTGCAAACATGCAACTACCATAATCTTCGGAACATGGATCTTCGGAACACCCTTGCTCTTGTCCTACTAGATTTGAATTCATTCGATATCTCCAATCTCACAGAGGGTGAGTATGAGAATATAAAGCACTTGCTTCTAACCTGTCCAGCTCTCATATGGGTTTCTGGAGATGAGCAGTACAACCCCAAACTCTCCATGCCAACTGGAGTTATTAGAACAATCCGATGGGAACGGGACCTAGAAAACATCAATTTCTCGATTTTAAGATTTAGAAATCCTCTTCCAGATATTCATCTTTTGTCGGACAAAATTGTGGAGTTCTACTGTCACAACTTTGACCCTCGACTTGGCCTCGAGAGGAATGGGGAGTTCATGTTCCAAAATGATTCCTTTTGGACAAATCGACTACTCCATTCTAAGCGGGTTAACGATTTTCTGAGCACTAGATTTACTCAAGAAACTCATCTTCAACCACTAGGTCATGGCCTCGAGCGTCCATTAAAATCCATGATCAGACGGCCTCGGCAGAGTGCCTCGTTGGAATTCATCGAAGATGAATCACAGCTCTTGCCAGTAAAGCCTACAGAAGTCAAGATACTTGTACAAGCATGTGGGCTGAGCTCTCGTGACATAATGACTGTCAACGGAGACGCTCCAGGAGACAGTTTAGGTGGTCAAGCATCTGGTATAATCACTGAAGTGGGAGTGGCGGTCACAAGTTTGAAAGTAGGCGAGCGTGTCATGTTTATCAATCCCAGCAGCCAAAATGGGACCTTGCAGAGTACCTTTCGAACACCGGCGGGTTTTGTTCAGAAGATACCAGATGATGTGGACCACGTCGAAGCTGCAGCAGTCCCGATTGCATTTTGCGCTGCATTTCATGCATTGCACAATATCGCGAAACTTGCGCCTAAAGAGAAATTACTCATTCATTCCGCTGCGAGTAGCGTTGGCCAAGCCGCAATTCAATTGGCAAGTCTTATTGGAGCTGATATATTTGCTACCGTATCCACGACCCAGATGAGAGAGCTGTTAATCAACGAATATGGCGTTAAAGAAGATCATATCTTCTTCAGTCGAGATGTTCTTTTCGAAAAAGGGATTATGGAGATTACAAAAGGTCGTGGTATCGATGTAGTTTTGAACCTCTTACATGGCGATGCCTTACAAGCAACCTGGAGGTGCATTGCTCCTTTTGGTAGATTTATCGACTTTAGGAGCAAGGATATCCTTTCTCTTGGAAAGCTAGAAATGGGTCCATTCTCTCGGAACGCGACGTATACCGGAATGGATATTTCATCAATGGGATACACAAAACCATCAGCCGTTTACCAAATATTCGAGGAAGTGGCCCACCTTTATCGGAGCCAAAAAATACGTTGCCCAAGGCCTTTGGCTAGGTTCAGGTATGCTGAAATTGATAAAGCACTGTCTCAGCTTCAAGCTGGTAACCTGGAGGGAAGTCTGGTTGTGGTACCGACGGAGGGAGATTTGGTACCAGTAAGTAACTTCGAATACCGTATGCAGCCTTTACTTGTACCTAACGTAGTATGCAGCAAAAAATCACGGAGATGTCTCATTATAATTTTCCTTCTGATGCCTCCTACATCCTTGCCGGTGGCCTGGGAGGGCTAGGAAGAAGTATAGCTAGATGGATGGCCTCACGCGGGGCAAAACACTTCATTTTCATATCAAGGTCTGGAGGCCGAAGCGACGCCGCTAGTGCATTGATCCAGGAACTTCACAACCAGAGTTGCCAAGTCAAAGTGGTCGTAAGTGATGTAAGCGACCACCAGCAACTTATGAAAGCTCTTAAACCCTGCACATTATCAATGCCCCCGTTAAGGGGTGCTTTCAGTGCTCTATGGTTCTCCAGGTAAACTAGTCCGCCCATGTCTCAACTAAGACTCACCCTCTAATATTTTGTAGGACTCTTTGTTTGCCAACATGACTTACGCGCAGTTTAATGCAGCCATCAAACCCAAAGTTCAAGGATCTTTGAATCTCATTGAAGCGCTTCCACGATCCATCGACTTCTTCATTTGTCTCTCATCAGCTGCTGCCGTTGTTGGCAACCGAGGACAAGCAAACTACGTAGCCGCGAATACATTCCAGGACGCGCTTGCTGAACATCTGGTCCTGACTGGCCTTCCCGGACTATCTATCAACCTGGGTAGCGTCCTTACCGTCGGATGGGTGGCTGAGAACCAGCAGAATTTACCGATCAGTGCGGCTTTTGGCACCCTCAGTGAAGAAGAACTGCTTTCAGTCATAGAGTATCACATTGATCCCCGTATGAAAGCAGCAGCCTCCGTCGATACGTGCCACACAGTTGCTGGGCTCCGCTCATCTGCATACTTCGTTCAGCGTGGCCTGCCACCACCGGCGTTCATGCAATTTCCATTCTTTTCCCATTTACTTCCATCAGCAGGCGTCCATAACACTGATGGAGAGAAAGAGATAGATTTTCCGATTAATGATTTGCTGAAAACTGCAGACTCTTTACAAACTGCAGGAGACGCAGTTTCTAAAGCAATTGGGTGGAAACTATCACGGGTGATGTCTATCCCAACGGAAGACATTGACCTAGACCGCTCACTGACCTCTTATGGAGTGGACTCTCTTGTGACCGTGGATTTCAGAACCTGGATCATGAAGGATATGGCTGCCATTGTGCAGGCATCAGACATATTGAGCGAGAAGAGTATGTTGCAACTAGGGACTGAAATTGCCAAATTGAGCAGCTTGGTTCCCAAAGAGTGAAGTGGCAGAGAAATTATTGCAGTGCTCTCGGCGAATAGCTCGTAGAGCCTCACGGTAGATCCTACGCTTCAGGGCTGGCTATGCAGATTTTGCCCAGAGATTTCTTGAACAGTACTTGAATAAAATAAGGTTGAATGTTGTTGACTGATAGGAATGACGGGGAAATATGATTGAGTGTAACGAGTTCCACCTGTTAGATGATAGCAGTTGTTAGCCGAAAGCTCAGAAGTCAGGGGATCCAATGCATGTGACACGAATTACTGTCTCGGCACGCCCAACGAGCCATTCCGGCCAACGAGCCACCCCAACGATAAGTTGACGATAGAAAAATGAAGCTGTAGACGCCCACACAAAAGCTGCTGTCACGAGATTTTCTAACGTATTGCTATATAAAGCCTTGCGCATTGATTGCACTATTTATATTTGGCTGGTAACCGGCTGTTGCGCCCGCGCCTGCTGTACCGAGGTGGGACGCGTGATGCTCGGGACGCGTGATGCTCACCCCACCACAACAACAACATTTTTCCTGTATCTTGAACACGCGACACCTCGCCCAATATGGATCCAATTAATGCAGCGATTGAATTTTTAGAATCGCAGCCATCGAATGCACGATCCTCGTATACAAAAGTCGCTGCGCAGTTTGGTGTATCACGACACACGCTCGCTCGCCAACACCAAGGCAAATGTTTCTCACATGCCACCAAATCACTCAACCAGCAATTACTTAGTCAACAACAAGAGTTAGATCTTGTAAACCACATCAGACAATTAACAGAGGAGGGCTTGCCACCTTCTAGGCGTATGCTACAAAATTTCTGCACATCTATTGCTAAGAAGCCTGCCTCCCTACGTTGGGTGTCGCGCTTCCTTCAGCGTCACAAAGATGAGCTGAAATCACATCACGGCAAGGGGAAGGACCGACTCCGCCACAAGGCAGATTCCCTATACAAGTACGAGCACTGGTTTCAAGATTTAGCTAGGATCCTTCTTAAATATCACGTCAGGCCGGGTGATATATACAATATGGATGAGAAGGGCTTCCACCTTGGTAGAGGTGAAGGTACCTACAGAGTCTTTAGTAGGGACTCATGGGAGCGAGGGGGTCGTCGTCAACCTATACAGGACGGATCCAGAGAGTGGTTGACAGTGATAGCGGCTGTATGTGCTAATAGGAGCGTAGTCCCACCCACTATACTATACGCCTCGCCTTTAGGCAACATTCAAGAGCGCTGGGTAAAGGATATTGAGTACAAGGACGATTAGGTAATGGTAGGCAGTACCGAGACGGGATGGAGCAATAATAAGGTAGGCGTGGCTTAGCTGGAGGACGTGTTTGATAGGTATACAAAGGACAAGGCCCCCTACGTCACCGACTACTCCTCCTAGACGGCCACTCATCCCATCAAACCCCAGAGTTTATGGAGTATTGCAGACCCCGGAGGATCCTACCCTTGTTACTACCTCCTCATAGTACCCACACGTTGCAGCCGCTAGATGTAGGGCTCTTCTCACCCCTGAGTTCTGCGTACAGCCACCAGCTCGAGGAGTACCTTGCCAAGACCTAAGGGCTCCTTTCACTCAAGAAGGGAGACTTCTATCACCTATTCAAGCAAGCCTAGGACACCTCCTTCACCGCCACCAACGTCCAGTCCTCATTTGCAACCACTGGGATCGTCCCATGGGAGCCAGAGGAGGTGCTCAAAAAGTTCCGTACAACAACACCAGAGCCTCCTGAGTACCCTACTGCAATTGATATTGTTAACCGACGTACAGTAGGCGCGCTCATAGCAGATACTGTTACCCCTAATAGTTATGAGGCGGCCGTAGTAAAGGAGACGCTCCTTTCACTACAAGCCTATCAGGCTATACTAGAACATGAGAACAATAGCCTTAGGTACGCGTTAGGACGGAAGCAGAGGGACTATGAGACCCCT